>NW_020173687.1:64506-67878 GCF_003031525.2 Neophocaena asiaeorientalis asiaeorientalis | reverse complement strand
GTCTCTGGGCTCCGGCGCCTGGGGCTCACCTCTGACCTTTTTGTGCCCAGGTGCCCAGTTCCAGGCTGCGTGGGGCTTGGTCACATCAGCGGCAAATACGCCTCTCACAGAAGTGCGTCGGGCTGCCCTCTGGCCGCCCGAAGGCAGAAAGAGGGCTCCCTCAATGGCTCATCCTCCTCCTGGAAGCCCCTGAAGAACGAGGGGCCCACCTGCCCCACCCCGGGCTGCGACGGCTCCGGCCATGCCAACGGCAGCTTCCTCACCCACAGGAGGTGACTATCCCAGCCTCCCTGCCCCTGCATCACCCAGGAGGGCCCCAGCTGCGGGGCTGTGGGCAAGGCTCCCAGGGAGGGCCAGACCAGGGCTCAGGTGTAGATGGTAGTTTCTCGAGGGAAAAGCAAGACCCGAGCTGGTAGCCCATTCATTCCACAAGCCATTACTGCAAGTCCATCAAGTGTCAGTCTCTGGAGAACAAGAGGACACCAGCCCCCCTGCAAACCAGCACACAAGTTAAATACCTAGTTTGGTGAAGGATGGTACACACTGCGGGGAGATAGCAGCAGGAAGCGGGTAGGAAGTCCTTTCTGAAAAGGTGGTGTGGCGCTTGCCCCGAGCCGTCCGAGGGACAAGACTTCAGGGCAGTGGCTTGAGCTGGGAATGGCCTGGGCTGCTGAGGACTGAGGGAGCCTGGGGGCTGGAGTCGGGAGCAAGGGGCACCGGGGATGAGCGACGACATTCCAAACAGGATCCCACCAGGCCGCCAGCTCTCCCTGTGACATGTGACCTCAGACTGGCCCACGGTGCGTGAGCTTGCACTGGCTTTTCACGTGTGACCTTTGCTTCCAGCTTGTCCGGCTGTCCCAGAGCGACCTTTGCTGGAAAGAAGGGAAAAGTCTCAGGGGATGAGGTTCTCGGCACAAAATTCAAGACGAGTGATGGTAAGGCTGCCCTCCTGCAGCCCCTGCACGTGGTCTTTGCAGCCAGAGTGGGCGGGTGGCACTGGCGAAAAGCGGGTCGGGAAGCAAAGCCGCCCTGGAGCGAGTCGCGGTGGGGACAGAGCTCTTGAGCCGAGCCGCTGGCCCTCCTGACCTGGGCTCAGAGCCTCTGGCTGCCCTGTGCCCTCGCGTGGTCATTACGGCTCTAACCTGGGGGCTGGTGAGCCCCGCTGGCTGCGCTGGAAGCCATAGTGTGGGCCTGTGAACTCTCTCAGGCTCAATGAAGAGGGAAGCTGAGGAAATCAGCGCCATCGGGGAAAAACTTCCATTTTTATCTCAGCAATTAACACTTGCCCAAGAGGCGTCTATTTTCCCACCAAGACCCAGGGCCAGGAGGCAAACAGCTGACACACGTCTACTAGTCCTGAAGGCCACCTTTCCCAGCCTGAGATGTGGGCCATGAGCCAGGGCTTCTGCTTGGGAAGGGGGTCCCTGGGTCCATCTAGAAATCAGGTCTCGGCTGACCCCCACTTGCGAGAGCCGCGACTGAGGTTTCTCTCTGGGGCAGTGCTGGACAGCGACGAGGAGATCAAGCAGCTGAACCAGGAGATTCGCGACCTGAACGAGTCCAACTCCGAGATGGAGGCCGCCATGGTGCAGCTGCAGTCCCAGGTGGGTGGTGCTGCCTACCTGCCCCCGCCCCGCCCTCCAACCCAAGGATGTCCTTCCCGTCCTCGGCCTCCTCTTCTGGGGAGCGTGCGGGGCGCCCAGCGCCTTGTCCAGCTTCTGCTCAGCGCGCGCTCTGCTCAGCGGCGTCAGGAGTCCTGAGGTGCTGGTGGCTGTTGGTCCCATTGGTTAGTAGGGGCAGAACCCCAGTGTGGGTCCTCAGAGCCCGGCTGGTGCTGGGTTCCAGCCCAGCGCTGCCACAAGCCACCTCTGTGACCTTGTGAGGCTCTCATCTGATCCGTCCCTGGATGTCCTCCCAGGTAGCGTGGAGATAATAAGAGAGCCTACTGCATTCATTTGTTGTAAGGTGAATGCATTTCTACGAGGAAAGCGGTGAGCACGGTGTCCGACCCAGAAAGAACTGCTGTGCTGAGGGACAGGTTACACGTTACTTTAGGTGTCTGCATCCTACCTCTCTGATTTCCCCAAATCGAACATTTGCAACCAGAAAAAAGCAAGAACGAAAACCTACAAAGAACGGTGATGGTCTATTTTGAAAAGAAGACCATGCCCTTCCCTTGGCTGCTGAGTGGGGGCCGGAGCAGAGCTAGGGGCACAGAAGGGGAGGCCGCACACAGCCACGTCCCCAGGGACAAGGAGGTGACCTGGCCCTGAGGAACTGGAGGGCAGAGGGGGTGGATGGGAAGTGTGAGATGTTGGAGTCCACGTGACTTGTGCCGCCCCTCCTTCCCCTGGCAGACGGGCCTCTACGCTGACCTCCTGTTACCCAGGAACTGATGTAAAAAGAGCATCAGCCCATGAGGATCTGGAGGGAGTTTTGTCCTGCTGTGCAGCGTCTTCTCCACATTCACAGGCAGTGGAAGCAGAGAAGGGGTGCAGGGGCTGTCTCTGGGGACCGAGACACCCCACTGGGTGGCTGTCCCTCCCATACCTCCCTGCTCCTTTCCTTCTCAAAGCCCAAGGGATCTCCCAGTGTCAACACCCTTGGGAAGCACCTCTGATTTCTCTTTATTTGCCAATGCCCACCTATTTATAGACAGATTATTCACTATCATCCTTTTGGAAGGACTTGGAGTCCCCTTTCCCGTCTGGGCGGTTTTGAGCTGTGTGCCCGCAGGAGGGCTCAGGCAGAGAAGGCAGGCTCCAGACCTCTACTCAAAACTTTTTTAAAGCCAAAGGCTTGTCACTAGGCGGTGAGAGAGTGACGCTTCTCAGCCGCGGGTCACAGAGCCGTAGCCTCCTAAACGGCGGCTCGCCATCCTGCCCCCAAGGGATGGCTTGGTGTGTCACACACACTGCGTGAGATTGCCTCTGCCCTGAGGCTCCTTTGAGATGCAGTGAGGCTGGGGGCTGCCCTCCCGAGCATGTCTCCTCTGGGCCAGGCCCTGGGGTGGGCTTCTCTCCCACCTTCCCCAGGGGGTGGTGACCCTCTGCACGGGGTTCTGCTCACCCTGAGGCTCACGTGGTGCCTGTGGCACCTAGAGCAGGCGAGACTGCCCATGGCCGTGAGCCCTGTCATCGCCGTCCTCTGCTGTTCCATGTGGAACCCTTAGAGCCCCTGGGAGAACTTCCAGGCTCCCTCCTAGTGCCCTGCTGGGTCCAGAGAAGGAGAAGTGTTTGTGCCAGAAATCCCAGGATGCTCTCTGGTGTGCTGGTTCCACTCCGCCGTGAGTTGCAGAGAGCTGCAGCGGCCTGCTTTGCTTGCCTTCACAGCTTTACTTTTTTTTTTTTTTTTTTTTGTTGTAAGGGG
>NW_020173687.1:53629-64461 GCF_003031525.2 Neophocaena asiaeorientalis asiaeorientalis | reverse complement strand
TTTTTTTTTTTTTTTTTTTTGCTGTACGCGGGCCCCACTGTTGTGGCCTTTCCCGCCGTGGAGCACAGGCTCCGGACGCACAGGCTCAGCGGCCATGGCTCACGGGCCCAGCCGCTCCGCGGCATGCGGGATCCTCCCGGACCGGGGCACGAACCCGCGTCCACCAGCATCGGCAGGCGGACTCTCAACCGCTGCGCCACCAGGGAAGCCCGCCTTCACAGCTTTAATAAGGCACTCGGTTGGTCTTTCTGGTGGGGGAAACCCAAAGGCAGGTGGACGTCCCACAAGGTGTGTACAGTGTCCCTACCAGAGAGGAAGAACAGGAAGCTAGTAGCAGCTGGGACTTGAGCCCAGGTGCCTCAGTCTGTGCTCCTCTCCACCCCGTGGGGCACATAAAGCCGTGGCACCCCCGCCCTGGCTCAGTCACCGCATCCCCTCCTCCACCCAGGGACCAGGGTGCTGCCAGCCCTCACTTGTGGCAGGGCCTCTGCCTCCTCACCCTCTCGCAGAGGGACGTGAGGCGTGGCCCAGCGGGCACGCCCCGTGCGCTCCCGGGGGGATGCGTCGGAAGGCAGCTCCCGTCTCTGTCTGGCACAGATCTCGTCCATGGAGAGGAGCCTGAAGAACATCGAGGAGGAGAACAGGCTCATCGAGGAGCAGAACGAAGCCCTGTTCCTGGAGCTGTCCGGCCTGAGCCAAGCCCTCATCCAAAGTCTTGCCAACATCCGCCTTCCGCACATGGTAGGTAGCAGCGGCCCCGTGGCGGCCACGTCCTCGGGCTCTTGGGAGGGAGGGTGCCCCTCTGCCTCTGGGGTCTTGCTGGAAGGGCCCTGAGCTGGGGATTCTGCCTGGGCAGACAGCTGGCCATGGTGGCTCTAGCACCCTGAGCAGCCTGGGCTGTGGTTGTCTCAGCCCGAGTGCTGCCCGTGGTGGGTCCGTGGGCTTGTCTCTGGTGGCGTGGGCGTGTGGGTCCGAGATTTCCCCCATCGATTTCCCTTGCTTCTGGAAACCCTGGGGCCCGCACGGATGGGCCTCGCTAACCTGGTTCTGTCCTCTAGGAGCCAATATGCGAACAGAATTTTGATGCCTATGTAAGCACCCTCACCGACATGTACTCCAACCAGGAGTGCTACCAGAACCCTGAGAACAAGGACCTCCTCGAGAGCATCAAGCAGGCCGTGAGGGGCATCCAGGTCTAGTTCTCCTTGTGTGAGGAGCCCTCGTGCTGATCCGGGGCACCGGGGGTACCCCGACTTGCCTCCATCTTTTACCTCCCTTGCCCTGCCCTCCCAGTGGAGATTCCCAACTCACAGTGACTTCTAGTTGGCAGCCCAGGGCGGCCTCGGGGGGTTTACCCAGAGGGGTGCCTGGAAATCCGTGTCTCCCTCGATGCGATGCGCTCGCCGGGCCAGAGGCCTTGACCTCTCCACACGAGTGCGGGGCGTGAAGTATTACAAAGTGATTTATTTTTGCTTCTGAAAGCTCGAAGTCTCCAGGGGAAACTCAAGGACCAGGTTCTCAGGGAAGTTTTGGAGCTGCAGCCACAGTACTCCTTTGTCTGTCAAGGCCGAGAGGGCAGCCCGGCCGGGCGGTGGTGCGTGTGAGACAGCCTGGGGCGGCCAGTGCGCCTGCGCGGTGAGGCCGCGTGGCGAGTGTGTTTCCTGTTGTCCTTTAATTCAGTTTTTACGTTAAGGGTGGAAGAGAACGGCGTTCCAGAGGGTAGGTTAGGAGTAGGCCTCGAGGAAGCTGGCCCGGGACCCCCTGAAAGACAGCGCCAGCTCCACATGGAAGCACCCCCGGCCGAGCCTGCAGACCCCGTGCTCGGGGGTTTGGCTCCCTGGAGGCTGTGGCCTTTAGACCCATGTTGGGGTCAAGGCCAGGGCCTCTGGCTCTCTGTGTGCCCACGTGGCCCGTGACCCGCCCACCACCCGGGTCATGGCTGAGCTTTACTGAGGTGGGGACAGTGTCAGCGAGGTCAGGGGATAAGTTCCTAACTAGAGACCACCAAGGTGTCACTTCTTTTTAGATCCATTCGAGATTAGAAAGAAGGTAAATTTTGATTTAATGTGTTAAAAACACAATGTTCCTAACGTGTAAATAGAGTCCAAATCAACTGTGACTGCGATTCCAAGTTAGTATTTAAAAGTAGAGAAATTGCACTTCCTGGAAGAAATAAGAAAGTAGTTAGTTTAATTATTCTGTAAATTATTTAATTTTGTCAAAATGTAAGTATTTATATTCACAACCTCTTATGTTAACGTTTGCTATTTATTTAACATTTTTATTTATTAATTTTATACTATTTTACCTAGATCCCACACTAGCACACACGAGAGGGAAATCAATGAAATCAAAGCGAATTAACGATTTCACTATGCGATAGGCCACACGAGAAATCCTGCTGTAACTTCTAGTTATGATTTTAATGCAACTGAGTTATTTTTTATATATTTTGTTATTTATTCTTTTAATAATGGAATTTTAAAAAAGTATTTTGTAACAGGAATTTTGATAATTTGGGGATATTTCCCCCTCGGTCCAATGGAAAGAACGACTTTTTGGTTTTCTTCATCCCTTTTGGCTCCTTTGTTTTCAGGCGCGGACGACAGCAAATGGAATTCTGTATTTATTGTTTATTTAAGCGTAGTGCAGACGTGTGTGCTCTGGCGTGTTTCTTGTGTCGCGTCTGTGTGCCGGTTCTTGATGGCTGAGTCCTGTCGCTGTGAGGGGTGCTGGCCGCAGGCCTCCCTGAGCAGCTGCCCGCTCTAGGCTCCCGTCCCTCTGACAGCTCTGATACTGTGATTCTCCTTCCTCAGGAAACGTTGAACCCACAGCACAGCACTTCTCAGTGTGTCTGCAGGGTGATTTCCTAATAAAAGTCCACTCTGACTGCGAGTGGGAGCTGTGTCTGGTGAGGGTGCCGTCTCTGTCCCGAGAGCTCTAGGGGTCACCTTCCTGGGGAGTGGATGGTGGGTGGTCTCTCCTTGATGCTACACGTGGAACCCACATCTCCTTTGTGGAACCGCCCTCCCCCCCAAGGTTTGAGTCACAGGCCTGCATGTGTAAATCAGAGTTTTCTCTTAGGGTCAGAAGAAGTCTTCCTGCTGGGGTTGCTAGACTGGGGGTGTGAAATGGGGGCTGCCCAAGGCCACCTCTCCTGGCTGCAGGAGGGAGCCATCTGCAGAGGAGGGAGTTTGGACATTTAGGAGGGAGGCAGAGCTGGGAGGGGGAGAGAGAAAGGTGGAGGTGGGAGGGGGAGGCAGACAGAGCTCCTGGATTCAGCCATACCTGAAGGCGGCGATGGCTGTAGTGGCTCCTCACTGCTTTACCCTTTTGTGTCAGGCGGGGCTCTCCCAGGTAAGACTTAGATTTGGGGCTTCTGGTCACATTCAACCTGAACTGTCAACACACTTTGACCTCACTGGGAATCTGGCCCTTGAGGGCAAACTGGAGCTCCCACCCGAATTGAGAACGAAGGGAGATTCTTAGGAATTCTGGGCCTCACTTCCAAGACCCGTCCCAGCTGGACAGTTGAGGGTCTGGAGGGCCTCAGCTGCTGGCTGTGGGGACCAGAGCATGTGACAGTGCGTGGAGCCTGTGCAGCCTTGAGGAGGGGCTCCCCGGGGGGGGCACAGGGAACCAGTGGTCCGGGTTGGTACTCATCTGTGTCAGCACGCAGATGCTGGGGTGACAGCGTTCTGGAGGCATGAGAGTTGGCAGGAGACGAGCAGAGGCCAGGACTGCGGAAGAACGGGCGAAGGGCCGTGTCCGTCCCACGCGCGACACGCTGCTCCCACCCTCTCCCCGGGCTTCGCCCGCTCCCTGCCCAGGGTTTAGCGGGCCTCTTAGCCTCCTGACTCTGAAACGTTGCGCTTCGGGGGACCCAGCTTACCGCACCCCGACCTGGCACCAGTTCAGCCAGAACCTCTCCCCAGCGCCACACGGCACGGCCTCAGCACAGATTTCCAAGGGCTCCAGCCACGTGAGAAGCGCTGGTGCCCGTGGAGGTGACGGTTGGGTGCCGGCGCACTTGCCACGCAAGCCTCCAGCTGGCTTCGTCGCGGTTAGCTCTGCCTGCGGGCTCTGCAGAACCTGGTTGGTCCAAGGAACAACAAAGACAGCACGGCTGGGAAGAGGGCCCCAGAGGTCAGCGTCCAGAGCAGGTGAGTGCACAGATGTGGGGGGACAGAGGGGCTGTAGAGGGTGGGGGCAGGGGCGGGCCAGAGGCTCCCTCCACGAGCCACATCTCAGTGAAGTCCTGTATGCATAGTTGGGGGACAGGTGGGCCACAGCGAAAGGACAGCCTGGGGAGAGGTCAGCTCCAAACCAGCCCTGGACTGGCCCTGGGCCTGGGCTCCAGCAAAGATGGACTCAGCCCTGCCTTCAGGGCTGCTCAGGCCCATGGCTGGCCGGGTAGGCCAAGGGCGTGCCCCTGGAGTGTGGGATCTCGGAAGACCTCTCGGAGGCCGTGTGCCGGATGTGGCAGGTGGATTGGAGGAGAGGGGGCTTCCTGGAGAGGTAGCACCGTGGGCACGGATGCTGGCGTGTAGGACCCTGACGCTGAAGAACCACAGCACTGAGGAGGCTGCTTTGCTCCTATAGGACCTGTAGGCTTTCCAAGCTGTTCTCCGGCTCCAGGATTCTGGGAGGTACTAGGCGGCCTGGCCTCGGGCTTCTGGGTCCTCAGTATCTCTCGGCTTCCATCCATGATGATATCCTGGGCTTCTGAGGCTTTGTCCACTGTGGTGTCAGCAGACCTGGGCTTGAATGGGACTCTGCACTTACCTGCTGGTGTCTGTGTGTGATGCTGTGGGCAGAGGGTCCACGGCAGCCCCTCTGGCTTCAAGCAGATGCAGCAGCACCGTGATGCTAGGAGGTTGTATGGTCCCACAGTCTGACGATGACATTAGCTGTTCACCCCGCAAAAAGCTGATCCCACCTCCTGCTTGGAGGGTCTGCCTCAGCCACCAGCCTCCTGGGGTCCAGGGTTGGGGGAGGGTCTTGGTGTCATTGGCATATGCTCTCTTAGGATTTATTTTTGGGGTGGGGACCTCGTCCACAGCCAGGCCTCCTCTCCCAGCCTGCAGACCCTTCTTTTACACCCTGCAGAGAATAAAACTCAAGGCTTTATCCTGAGGGAGGGGAGCGTTCCCCAGCTCTCAGAGACACTTGCCACCAGCCATCTTTGTTACAGGCCCTTTCTTCCTTCTCCAGCATCACCTGAATCTGCCAGGTACCCGGGTTCTGAGGTGCGGATGGCCTTGGTTCTGAGCTTCCCACACTCTAGCTATAATTCGGGTTTGGGGTCTGCTAAGTCGTCCACTGCCTATCGGTGTCTTTTCTGCCTTCTGAATCACATTGTTGTCTCCTCTTCCATCTTCCCCTTCCTGCCAGTTTATACCTTTTTTTAAAAAAAACATCTTTATTGGAGTATAATTGCTTTACACTGGTGTGTTAGTTGCTGCTGTATAACAAAGTGAATCAGCTATACATAGACACATGTCCCCATATCTCCTCCCTCTTGCGTCTCTCTCCCACCCTCCCTATCCCACCTCTAGGTGGTCACAAAGCACCGAGCTGATCTCCCTGTGCTATGCGGCTGCTTCCCAGTAGCTATCTGTTTTACATTTGGTAGTGTATATATGTCCATACCTCTCTCTCACTTCGTCCCATCTTACCCTTCCCCGTCCCCGTGTCCTCAAGTCCATCCTCTACGTCTGCGTCTTTATTCCTGTCCTGCCCCTAGGTTCTTCAGAACCATATATATTTTTTGATTCCATATATATGTGTTAGCATGCGGTATTTGTCTTTCTCTTTCTGACTTACTTCACTCTGTATGACAGACTCTAGGTCCATCCACCTCACTGCAAATCGCTCAGTTTCGTTTCTTTTTATGGCTGAGTAATATCCCATTGTATATATGTGCCACATCTTCTTTATCCATTCATCTGTTGATGGACACTTAGGCTGTCCCTCCTAATAGCTCGGACTCCCACGTCCTGGCTATTGTAAATAGTGCTGCAGTGAACATCGTGGTACATGACTCTTTTTGAATTACGGTTTTCTCAGGGTAGATGCCCAGTAGTGGGATTGCTGAGCCATATGGTAGCTCTATTTGTAGTTTTTCAAGGAACCTCCATACTGTTCTCCATAGTGGCTGTATCAATTCACATTCCCACCAGCAGTGCAAGAGGGTTGGTTCCCTTTTCTCCACACCCTCTGCAGCATTTATTGTTTCTAGATTTTTTGATGATGGCCATTCTGACTGGTGTGAGGTGATACCTCACTGCGGTTTTGATTTGCATTTCTCTAATGATTAGTGATGTTGAGCATCCTTTCATGTGTTTGTTGCCTGCCAGTTTATACCTTAAAAACTGTCACTTTAGCCAGGTTTTGAGAGGGTGCCAATGTAGATAGGCATGTCTACCTGCCCTCCTTACCTGGACCCACAGGTAACGCCCCAAGTGGGTGAACATCAGGCTGTGTGTGGAGGCTGTGTTGATGCCACCCCATGATTGCAGGAGAGACTTTCCCCTTAGCCACTGCACCCCTAAGGCTCGTGGCTCCATAGAGGCTGTTACAGCTGTGGATGTGGAGGGTTTCCTAACACTGGGCGATACGGGTCCAAACCTTGCCATATGGGTCTGCAGGTGTCATGGCGTTGCCTTTCTCTTTGCTCCTCCTTGAAATAGGAGGTGGCTTCTCCGAGAGAATCCCAGCCCCCACCTCAGCCAAGTGCCCGTCAGATTTAAAACACATAGGGGTGCCAGGGGATCCACGATCGTGGGCACACCACCAGTGCTGGCAGCTGACCCTAGGGACAGGCCCCTGTGGTCCCTTCTGCCCCCCAGACCCCGCCCCTGCTAGCCTTGCCCCTCTCCCTGTCCCCTCTGGTCTAGGGTGTGTGGGCCACTGAAGCCTGGCCTCTACCCTTCCAGCGCCTTTTATGGCTCCCTCCATCCCTCCCCCTCTGTGCCCTCCTCCAGCCTGTCCCCCTTGCGCCCCGCAGAAGCTGCGCTGGGTCTCCTCCTGGCCTCTCCCCTCCCTTTCTCACCATCCCTACAAGAGTGTGCCACACTGTTCCCCAGGCCTGCCTTTCCCAGTTCTAGCACCTTCTGGGTCTCCACTTGGATGTCCCACCTGCCGCAGGAAGGCTGAGCAGGGTGCCCCCTAGATCAGGCCAGAGTGGGGAGAGGGGTGGCTGCATGGGGCAGGAGGTGGGCCCAGGGCCCTGGGTCTGAATTAGGAGGATCCAGTTGTGCCCCTGGACGCCTCAGCTAGGAGCAGCCCCCAGGTGGGAGCCACGCCTGGCAGGAGCCCCAGGAGTTAAGAAGTCCCCAGACCTGCTTGGACCGTCAAGGGAGAGACCCTGAGCCTAACCCTCCCTGACAGGTGGCTCCACGGTGAACTCCAGGGGAGCTCTGGTCCCTCCTTCCAGGGTGCTAAGCTCTGAGAGAAAAGCAGTCAGTGCTTCTGATTTATAAATAACTTTGCTTTAAAACATGACAGAGGGGCTACAAAGAGAAAGTATTTGTCTCCCTTCACCTCGGGCTAATTACAGACGGGGTCTTTTTTTTTCCAGAATGAGAAGGCTCTTTGCAGATCAGCTTGTCTGTAGTGTGGCCCAAGGTACACTGCCCCATTGCAGTGTGGGAGGAGCCAGGTGGAAGCTGGCCTCTGTGTCTTGGACAAAGAGGTTGACGTAGCCGCAGGGGCCCCACCTGGATGTCAGGGGTCTGCGGCCACCAGGCCCAGGAGATTCCCTTCTCAGCTTTACTGCCAGGTTCACAGTCCATGCCGTCCGACGGGAGGAGGACAGACCAGCCACATGTTCTGATCTCCTCTTTCTGGAGCCTCCTGGAGAGGCTCCTCCTTCACTGTGAGCTGGGGATGGTGGCAGCCACCAGGCAGGCCAGACCTGCTGTCAGAGTGGCCCCTCTCCAGTTGTTGTCTGGTGAGGACTCACTGTCACTGGGGTAGCCATGGGTTTCCCTCAAGGGCAGCCAGGCTTGTCCAAGATGTCTTCTCTGGACGCCTAAAAGCAGTCTCCTCCGATGCACGCATTTTCAGTCAGAGGCAGAGAGGAGTAAGACATGGTCCTTGCCCTGGGACCACGTTTTCCAGAACCTTCCTGATCATTCCAGAGCCACCTTGACACTGTACCCTCCACATTCATGCTGTTCCCAGAGGTTACAGCGGCCTCCTGGCCTCATCCCCTGTGCTGACCCTGGGTGGGGGAAGGTCTGTCCCACGTGATTCCTGCCAAGCTGGGGTCTGGGATCACGACCAGACCCTCAAACGTGTTTCCTTCTTAAAGTGCTGAGTCTAGGGGCCTTTTAGAGTCCAGACAACTTTAAACTGAGAAATCATGTGTGCACGTTCAGAGGGGTTCTTTCCCTGGTCCACAGCCCACCGCAAATGCTTTAGTGCAGCAGGGATACTTCCCAGCTCACGGTCGCCACGTGTCCTGTGAACAGCACTCAGAGCGGCCCAGGCCCTGGGCAGGTCGACCCTCCGTGCGGCAGTTTCCTCGTCAGTTCAGGGGGCAGACACGCTGAGACAAGTGCGTGCACTGCGATGGGGAGCAGGCTGCCCTGAGACATCTGGACACCCCACCCCTGCCATCGCATGTCCCCGGGAAGCCAGCTCAGAGGCATCTGTGAGAGGGGTTCACAGTGGCGGTGATGTGCTCCAGGCCTCAAGGCTCACCCCCCTGGCCACAGAGCTCTGCCCCAGGGGCCATCCACACCCACGCCGCTCTCATGCTAGAGGGGCCCTAGGGTACCCCCAACAGGTTTATGTGCCCCTGGGTGGCCAGTGGTGTGGGGGAGGGGATGCTGCTGCCGCCCTGCACGTCGGAGCCCGGGGTCGGGACTGGCGGTCTTCAAACATTGTTCAGTCACCTAAACCCTTTAAGTGGAGTGTCACCCGGAGCCCCCATGCTGCTCTGGCGGAGGCTGAGGGTCCGACTGGTGTGGCCGTGGGCAGCCAAGCACAGAACTCATGCTCAGCAGGGTGGGGGATTTGTAGGGTCGGAGGAGGGCCCAGGAAGGACGTCTGGACAGTGGTGAGGGGCAGCAGATGGACATGAGCTAGGAGTATGCCGAGATGCCCCTCACGGGGGCTCCTGGTTTCCGATACGTTAGCACAGGTGTCAGCTCTCTGGTTTGAGTCCAGGCCCGTCTCATACCTGGGAACCTTGAGCAGGACGCTTCCAGCCTCTGTGCCTCAGTTTCCTTCTCTGTAAAGGGGTCCACAGCACATGCTGCTGAAGGAGAGTGGGAGGGAGCGAGCGGGAGCCCAGGCCCCGGGCCACATACCACCCCTGATGCTCTGCGGACACCCTCTAGCCTGCCTCTCCTTCTTGCACCCCCCGTCAGCACCAGCCACCACTCCTGGCTCCAAGATCTGCCCCTCGTGGGTTACCAGACACCTGATGTCTGACCACAGCTGCCAGCTAAGCCCTGGGTTTGGAGGCGCCACCCAGGGCACTCCTGTCTGCAAAGTCTAGCTGCCACCCACCTGGTGCCCGCAGGGTGAATACGACTGCTGCTGCCACCTGCACTAGCAACTGGTCTTGTCCACTGACAGCTGCAGCCAGAGGTTCTGGAGTCTGCTCTTCCCAGGCTGGCCCCATGTCTCTAAGGCTGCTACCCGCTCACGCTGTCCCCTCAAGCTTTCCCTCTCATAAATCATAAAACACAGTGAGAGCTGGCTAAGGGGAAGGGGCCCCTCAAATCCTGGGAACGGGACCCTAAGAAATGCGGGTGTCAGCACCTCAGGGTGCTTCTGCCCCAGGTGTCCTGTAGACAGACCTCTGGGCCCTGATCTGCTACCACTTCTGGGTCAGGACCCTGTATTAGCCAGGGTTCTCCAGAGAAACAGAACCAAGAGGAGATACCTATATCAGCTGTATCTATATCTGTATCTGTATCCGTATCTATATCTATATCCGCATCCATATCTATATCTATGTCTATATCTATATCCGTATCCATATCTATATCTATTATCTATATCCGTATCCGTATCTATATCCATATCATGTGTATCTATCTATACCCGTACATCTATATCTATATATGGAGAGTGGTTTATTTCCAGGAACTGGCTCACACAATGTGGGGGGGCAAGTCTGCAATCTGTAGGGCAGGCCAATAGCCTGGAGACCCAGAGGTCTTGATGTCTGGAGGTGAGTGGCAGTGAGAGGGTGGTGAGTGGGATCTCCGTCTTTGCTCTTAGGGCCTCAGCTGCATGGCTGAGGCCCTCCATTCTGATGGGTAATTTGCTTTATTCAAAGTTTACTGATGTAAATGTGAACCACGTTTAAAAGCTACCCTCATGGTAACACCTAACTGGTATTTGACCAACTATCTGGGCACCGTAACCTAGTCAAGTGGACACATAAAAGTAATCATTGAAGATTCCTGTGCCCAGGCATTGCTAACCTTTCATTAAGGTCGTTTGTTTTAAGATGAGAAGTTATTTTCCAGAATCCTTCCCAGTCATTTTACTTATATGAATACATTTGAGTTCACCAATATTTTCAGATCAACATCAAACATAGTACAAATAGCAGAGAAGCGTCAGCTCACGTCTGAAACTGTGGCTAATTCCACCACAAACGGCTACGAATGGCTTAAAATGAAGAACAAACGTCTCTCTCTTCAGATGACCTAGTCTGGACGCTCGCAACACAACAGTGCAGCGGCGACGCCTTGTGGTCAATATCGGGTCTCGTCGTTGCTATGGCCTGGCCCTGGGATGCGATCCGTCCTGCCTCACTTCACAGATGGCCAGAGGCAGGAGAGAAGGTCCAGGTGTAACAGCAT
>NW_020173687.1:15118-53332 GCF_003031525.2 Neophocaena asiaeorientalis asiaeorientalis | reverse complement strand
GGCAGTAATCTCACTCCGAGGCCCCAGATGCGGAGAGTGGACGTGAGCCCTTCCCCCTCCGTTGGAGGAGACGTCGGAAGCGGGACTGGGGGTGGGGTGGGGTGGGGGAGGCATGTTTTAGTTACTGTAATTGCAAAGGCAATTCTTGTCCATAGTAAAAACAGCACTGAAGTAGGTGAAGTGAGAAGCGACGTCCTTGTCCAGGACCGAGGCACGCTAAAAAATAATCTTATATATTTACCCGCACAGTTAGCACTTCCAGGGCTCTTCATTCTTTTGTGTAGATCTGTATTTCCATCTGTTATTGTTTGCTTTCTGCATGAAAAACTCACTTTATCATTTCATGTGTCAACTTAAAAAAATGCACAACGTGAGAGTTGCGAGTTAAGTTTTATTTGGGGCAAAATGAGGACTGCAGCCCGGGAGACAGTATCCCAGATATCTCTGAGAAACCGCTCCAAAGAGGTTGGGGGGAAGGTCAGTATAGATGTGATTTTGGTGAAGGGGAAGTACATGCAGTCAAACGCATTTTTTTTTGCAGAAGGTTTCTGCTAGTCACAAGGAGCAGACGTCACCATGAAGGATTTTAGTGCTTTTCTAGATACGAGGAGATGCAAGAAGTGGGCTCATAAAATTGGCTCCTGAAAATATCTAACTATCTGAAGACCTGTTCTGCCACTTTTTCCCAGAGCACAGAGTCCCTCATTTCTGCTCTCCACCCTGAACTCCTTTCAAGGGGTGTTGAAAGTCAGCAGCTGCCGCTGCAGGAGCAGCACATGATTTAATCTTTGTAGAGGTAGCTGGCAAGTGCCCATGGCAAGGGCTGATTTGTTGTTGACACATGTTGTGTGGGTCTGCTGCTGCTTCTAGCTTTTGTATGTCTGAAAAAATTTTCATCTCCTTTAAAAAAAAATTAATATACTTCATTTTTGCGAGTAGTTTTATGTTTACAGAAAATAGGGGATAGTACAGAGACTTCCCGTATACCCTCTCTCCCCTGCACACGGTTTCCCCTATGATTAACATCTTGCATTAATGTGGTACCTTGTTACAGCTGATGTACCAATATTGATACACTATTAAAGACCGTCAGTTACGTTAGGGTTCACTCTTGGGGTTGTACATTCTGTGAGTTTTGACAATGCGTATGTCATATAGCCACCATTACAGTATCACACAGAATAGGTTCACCGCCCTAAAAGCCCTACGTGCTTTGTTTATGTATCCCCGCTTCCCCCAACCCCATCCCTGGCAACCACTAATCTTTCTACTATTTCTACAGTTTCGCCCTTTCCAAAATGTCATATCGTACAGTATGTACGTAATCACACAGTCTGTAGCCTTTTGAGACTGGTTTCTTTCATTTGTTTAGAAATGGCGTAAGGTTCCTCCCTGTCTTTTCATGGCTTGACAGCTCATTTCTTTTTAGTGCTGAATAATAACATCCCATAGTTGGGATGGACCACAATTGTGCACAAAAATTGGCAATTATGAATAAAGCTGCTGTAAACATTCGTGTGCAGGTCTTTGTGTGTACGTAAGTTGTCGACTCCTTTGGGTAAATACCAGGGAGACTGCTGTATCTAATGAGACTGTTTAGCTTTGTAAGAAACCGCCAAAATGTTTTCCAAAGTGGCTGCACTAGTTTGCATTCCTACAAGCAATGAATGAGAGTTCCCGTTACTCCATATTCTTACCAGCGTCTGGTGTTGTCAGTGTTTTGGGTTTTAGCCGTTGTAACAGGTGTGTAGTGTATCTCGTTGTTTTAATTTGCATTTCCCTGATGACGTAGGATGTTGAACATCCTTTTATATGCTTATCTGTCCTCTGTATGTCTCTTTTGCTGAGGCATCTATTCAGGTCTTTGGCCCATTTTTAAATTGGATCATTTGGCTTCTGTTGTTGAGTTTTAAGAGTTCTCTATATATTTTGGATACAAGTCCTTTATAAGTTATGTGTTTTGCAAATAGTCTCTCTCAGTCCTTGGCTTATCCTTTCATTCTCTTAATAGTGTCTTTCACAGAGCAGAAGTTTTGAATTGTAATGAAATCCACCTTACTGGGACTTCCCTGGTGGCACAGTGGTTAAGACTCTGCGCTCCCAATGCAGGGGGCCTGGGTTCGATCCCTGGTCCGGGAACTAGATCCCACATGCGTGCCACAACTAAGAGTTTGCATGCCACAACTAAGGAGCTGGTGAGCCGCAACTAAAGAGCCCGCCTGCCTCAACTAAGATCCAGTGCAACCAAAAAAAAAAAAAAGAAAAAGAAATCAACCTTACCAATTGTTTCTTTCATGAATACTGTCTTTGATGTTGTATGTAAAACATCATCGCCAAGCCAAAAGTCACCCAGGTTTTCTTCTATATCATCTTCTAGAGCTTTTATGTGATAATTGTGAGGTTTGTGTCTAGATCCTTTTTTGTGTATCTGTATGTCCAGTTGTTCTAGCATCATTCGTTGAAAACGCTATCCTTTCTCCATTGAATTGATTTGCTCCTTTGTCAAAGAACAGTTGACTATATTTGTGCAGGTCTTTTTACGGGCCCTCTATTCTGTTCTGTTGATCTGTTTGTCTATTCTTTCATCAATACCACACTGTCTTCATTACTGTAACTTTAAATTGTCTTGAAGTCGAGTACTGTCAGTCTCCAATTTTATTCTTCTCCTTCAATATTGTGTCAGATATTCTTTTTTTTTTGCCTTTCCACATAAACTTTAAATCAGTTTGTTGATATCCACAAAATAGTTTGCTGGGATTTTGACTGGATTGCATTGAATCTACAGATCAATGTGGGATGAACTGACATTTTAACAACATTGGGTCTTCCTATCTGTGAACGTGGAATAGCTATTCATTTATTTAGGTTTTCCTCGATTTCTTTAATCAGAGTATTGTAGTTTTCCTCTTATCCATCTTGTACTTTTTTGGGTTAGATTTATACCTAAGGTTTTTTTTGTTGTTGTTGTTTGTTTGTTTTGGTGCTAATGTAAATGTGTTTTTTATTTCAAATTCCAGTTGTCCATTGCTGGTAAGTAGGAACGCGATAGATTTTTGTATACTAACATTGTATGCTGAAACCTTGCTATAATCATTTATTAGTTCAGGAGGTTTTTGTTTGTTTATTTTAATAGATTTTGGGGGTATATTCTATGTAGACAATCTTGTCATCTGTGAACAAAGACAGTTATTTCTTCCTTCCAAATCTGCACACCTTTTCTCTCCTTTTCATGTCTTATTGGATTAGCTAGAGCTTCTAGTACAATGTTGAAGAGAAGTGGTGAGAACATTCTTGCCTTATTCCCAATGTTTTGGGAAAGTATCTATTTTCTCATCCAGCATGATGTTTGTTGTGGGTTTTCTGTAGATGTTCTTTACTAAGCTGAGAAAGTTCCCCTCTAATTCTAGTTTGCTGAGAGTCTTTATAATGAATGGGTATTAGATTTTGTCAGATGCTTTTTCTGCATCTGACAAAATCCAATTTCATATCCAAAATTGATATGATCATAAGATTTTTCTTCTTTAGCCTGTTGATGTGATGGATTACTTTGAAATGTTAAATGTATCCCTGGAGTAAACTGCACTTGGTCGTGGTGTGTAATTCATTCTATATATTATTGGATTCAATTTGTACGTATTGGATTTTTGTGTCTATGCTCATGAGAGATATTGGTTTGTATTGGGTTGGCCAAAAAGTGCCTTCAGTTTTTAAGTAAAAATAAAAGACAAAGTTTTCATTTTCACAAAGACCTTTATTGAATAATGTATTCGCTCTTTCGTTCCACTACCTTCTGCCATTTTCCAGGCAACTTCATCATTCCATCTTCCCAAAACTTTTTGTCTTTTTGAGCAAAGAACTGTTCCAGGTGCTTTTTACAGTCTTCCAGGGAATTGAAAATTTTTCCATTAAGAGATTTTGTAAAGACCTAAATAAATGGAAATCCAAAGGTGCGATTTCTGGGGAATATGGCAGATGAATCAGAACTTCCCAGCCAAGCTGTAACAGTTTTGCCTGGTCATCAAAGAAACATGCGGTCTTGCATTATCTTGATGGAATATTATGCATTTTCTGTTGACTAATTGTGGACGCTTTTCGCTTTCTGTTGAGTGCTGCTTTCACTTGGCCTAATTGGGAGCAATACTTGTTGGAATTAATCGTTTGGTGTTCTGGAAGGGGCTCAGAATAGAGGACTCCCTTCTAATCCTACCATATAAACAACATCACATTCTTTGGATGAAGACCAGCCTTTGGTGTGGTTGGTGGTGGTTCATTTTGCTTGCCCCACGATTTCTTCTGTTCCACATTACTGTACAGTATCCACTTTTCATCGCCCGTCACAATTTGTTCTAAAATGGAACGTTTTTGTTGCGTTTAAGTAGAGAACTGCGTGTGGAAATACGGTCAAGAAGGTTTTTTTTCACTTAACTTATGTGGAACCCAAACATCAAAGCGATGAACATAACCAAGCTGGTGCGAATGATTTTCAATGCTTGACTTGGATGTTTTGAGTACGTCGGCTGTCTCCCGAGTGGTATAACATTGGTTGTTCTCAATCAATGTCTCGATTTGATCCCTGTCCACTTCAACTGCTCTACCTGACTGTGGAGCATCGTCCAGTGAGAAATCTCCAGCACGAAACTTCGCAAAGCACTTCTGACACGTTCAATCAGTCACAGCACCTTCTCCATACAATGCACAAATCTGTTTTTGCGTTTCGTTGCATTTTTACCTTTCTCGAAATAATAAAGCATAATATGCTGAAAATGTTGCTTTTTTCCCTTCCATCTTCAATATTAAAATGGTTACACAAAAATTCACCAATTTTGATGTCTTGTTTTAAATGCACGCTGATATGACAGCTGTCACAGACAATCTAACAAAATTGCTTCGAATGAAGTTAAAGACAGCTAAGTGCTGCTAGAGCATCTTACAGAAAAAAACAAATGACACTTTTGGTCAACCTAATACTTTCCCTTTCTTGTAATGTCTCTGTCTAGTTTTGGTATTAGGGAAATTCTGGTCTCGTAGAATGAGTTAGGAAGTGTTCCCTAGCTTCTGTTTTGTGGAAGAGATCAGATAACTGGTATAATTTCTTCCTTAAGTATTTGGTAGAATTCACCAGTAAACCCATCTGTGCCTGGTGCTTTCTGTTTTGGAAGGTCATTAATTATTGATTTCTTTAATAGATTGTAGGACTATTCACACGATCTATATATCCTTGTATGAGTTTGGTAAATCGCGTCTTAAAAGGAACTGGTTCATTTTTTAGATTATCATATTTGTGAGCTAGAGTTGTTCACAATATTCTTTTTTTAAAAATATTAATTATTTATTTGGCTGCACTGGGTCATCATTGCTGTGTGCAGGCTTTCTCTAGTTGTGGCGAGCGCGGGCTACTCTTCACTGTGGTGTGCGGGCTTCTCATTGCAGCGGTTTCTCTCGTTGCGGAGCAAGGGCTCTTGGCGTGTGGGCTTCAGTAGGTGCAGCGCATGGGTTCAGTAGTTGTGGCGCACAGGCTTAGTTGCTCCACAGCATGTGGGATCTTCATGGACCAGGGCTGGAACCCGTGTCCCCTGCACTGGCAGGTGGATTCTTAACCACTGCGCCACCAGGGAAGTCCCCACAATATTTTTATTTGCTTTTAATATTCATGGGATCCATAGTGATGGCCCTTATTTCATTTCTGATAATTAATAATTTGTATCTTCTATTTTTCTTGGTTAGCCTGGCTAGAGGTTTATCAATTTTATCAGTCTTTTCAGAGAACCACCTGCTGGTTTCACTAATTTCCCCTATTGATTTCTTGTTTTCTGTTTCATTGATTTCTGCTCAAATTTTTATTATTTCTTTTCTTCTGCTCACTTTGGATGTAATTTGCTCTTTGCTGTGTCAGTCCCAGCTTGTTGACGGCGATGCTCTCAGCTAGGAGTGCCTGAGGCACTTTCTGGGCCTGTATTACTTGTGTAATTTGCTCTTTGCTGTGTCAGTCCCAGCTTGTTGATGGCGATGCTCTCAGCTAGGAGTGCCTGAGGCACTTTCTGGGCCTGTATTACCTGCAGTGAGCCCCGGAGACATCCCCCCGACCCTGCTACTGGGGCAATGCTGTGGCTGGACTGGCTCTTGTGGTTCTTATTATGATCACTGGATGTACTTTAGCAAACACCGTGAGGGAACTCTGAGGAACAGGATTTATTACTCACAGGTGCTGGAGGGTACATGGCACAGCTCAGGGCCACACAGCAAGGTCAGAGGGGGAGAAAGAGAGCCTGGGGCTTTGCCTTTATTAGGGTCTGAGGGTGGGGTGTCTAGGATCATGGGGTCACTCATTACTGGCAAGCCTGGAGCATAAGGGCAGGAATTAGGGTGTAGGCAGGGTCATTCAGGTGCTCAGTTTTCTAGGTCTCCCAGGGTTTTCTGAAATGGGAACTCCATGCAAGGCGGGAGGGGAATTCCCTACCTGATTGTTTTGCTGGTAGTCGTGTCGTACAGCTGGTGATATGTTTATTCACGAGCCATGTCATCTGACATGGATGCCTCGGTAATCAAAGCTTCATGCCAGGCACTTACACTACACTCTTCTCCCCTTTGGTTTTGTTTTTTAATTTACTTATTTTTGGCTGCGTTGGGTCTTCGTCGCTGCACGTGGGCTTTCTCTAGTTGTGGCGAGTGGGGGCTACTCTTCCTTGCGGTGCGCAGGCTTCTACTTGTGGTGGCTTCTCTTGTTGCAGAGCATGGGCTCTAGGCGTGTGGGCTTCAGTGGCTGCAGCATATGGGCTCAGTAGTTGTGGCGCACGGGCTTAGCTGCTCCGTGGCATGTGGGATCTTCCCAGAGCAGGGACCAAACCTGTGTCCCCTGCATTGGCGGGCGGATTCTTATCCACTGCACCACTGGGGAAGCCCCTCCCCTTTGTTTTTGAAAGCTAGAATTCTAGGGTGGCAGGGTTTTGTTCTTCCTTTTAGTATTTTAAATATGTTACTTCACTGTCTTCTTGCTTGTATTGTTTCCATCGGGAGATCTGCTGTCAGCCTTATTTTTATTCCTTTGTACATAATGTGTCTTTTTTTCTCTGGGTGTTTAAGTTTTTTCTCTTTATCACTGGTTGAGCAAGTCAATTGTGTTACACCTTGGTGTAGTTTCCTTCATGTTTCTGAGCTGGAGGTACACTGAGGTTTGTAGTTTTCATCAAATTTGGAAAATTTTCAGCCTTTGTTTTTTCAAATAGTTTTTTCCCTCCCAACCTGTCTTTCCTTCTTTCTGGGACACTAATTACATGTATATTAGGTCACTTGAGGTTGTCCCACAGTTGTCACTGAGGCTGTTAACTTTTTATTCTTCTTTCTCTCCATGTCTTATTTGGGACAGTTCCTATTGCTACCTCTTCGAACCTTCCTGCAGCAATGTCCAATCTGCTGCTAATAATATCTGCATAGTTTTCAACTCAGACATTATAATTTTCATTTCTAGAGGTTATATTTGAGTCTTTTTTTGTAACCTCTATGTCTCTACTTAACTGTTTTCAGTACTTGATATTCATTACAGCACCCGTGTTAGTGTCTTTGTCTACTGATACTAAGATCCGTGTCAGCTCTGGGCCAGTTTCAATTGCTTGACTTTTCTCCTCATTATGAGTTGTATTTTCCCCCTTTGTGTACCTGACAATTTTAGATTGGGTGCCAGACACTGAATTTTACCTTGTTGAGGGTTGGATATTTTGTGTTCTTAAAAATATTCTTGGGCTTCCCTGGTGGCGCAGTGGTTGAGAGTCCGCCTGCCGATGCAGGGGACACGGGTTCGTGCCCTGGTCCGGGAAGATCCCACATGCCGCGGAGCGGCTGGGCCCGTGAGCCATTGCCGCTGAGCCTGCGCGTCCGGAGCCTGTGCTCCGCAACGGGAGAGGCCGCAACAGTGAGAGGCCCGCGTACCGCAAAAAAAAAAAAAAAAAAAAAAAAAAAATTCTTGAGCTTTGTTTTGGGATACAGTTAGAAGCAAATAGTTTCATTCTTCCAAATCTTTCTTTGATTTGTTAGGTGGGGTCTGTGCGGTGACCAGTCTGGGGCTAATTATTCCTCACTACTGAGGCAAGAGCCTTCTCCATCCTCTAACCAATGTCCAGTGAACCAAGAGGTTTTCCAGTCTGGCTGGTGGGAACCCGCACTACTTCCTGCCTTGTTACGGTGTGGGGCGTTACCTCGAATCCTTCCGGCCGGTTCTTCGCCCAGACTTGGGGTGTTTACTGACATGCATGTGCTGATTAGTTCTCTGCTGAAACTTTGGTGCGGGGGGGTCTCCTGCAGATCCCCAAGTTCCTTCTCAATGTCGCTTTCTCCTCACCAGCTGTGGCCTCTAGCTGCCTTGGCTTCCCTGAATTCTCAGTTTTATCTCCTCGACTCAGGGAGGCCTTCTGGCTCTGCTTGGGTTCCCTTTCTCTGCACTGCAGCCTGGAGATTCTCACAGTGGTAAGATGGGGGCAATTGCAGGGCTCAGCCCATTGGTTCTTCGTCTCCCAGGAGTCACTGAGCTTTCTTGCACAATGTTTAGTGTCCCGAGAACTGTTGCATCACGGATTTTGTCCATTTCTTTGTTGTTTCACGAACGGGGGCAAGTCCAACTCCTGTCACTGCATCTTGGTCAGAGCTTCAGAGTTTCTTAGTACAGAGTTTCAGTTTGGAATTATGAAAAAATTCTGGAGATCGACAGTGGTGATGGTTGCACAACGATTAGAATGTACTTGATGCCACTGAACTGTTCACTTAAAAATGGTTAAAATGGTAAATTTTATGTTATCTATATATTACCACACACACACAAAAAACACCTTAAAAAAAAGGGCTACCTGAACAAAGGGAAGTCCTAGTACTGTTCTTTGAAGATGATGACACAACCCCGCATGTGGCTCCAGCCTCGGGTGTGCTCCTGCCTCAGGCCTATGCATGACCACCCCTGTGCCTGGGGACCCCTCCTCCAGATACATCAACCATGAGTGGCCCACAAATCACCCAACCCAAGCCTACATCTTTCAGTGAGCTTTCCCAATACCTGTTAGAGACACCCCACAGCTCCCCATGGTGTGACCCCCACTCCCCGGGACGAGGAATAATCCCAGCTCATCCAACTACAGTATGTCTGGTGGCCTTGGCAGGGCACTGACATCTCTTTTACAGACGGACAAATTCTGCATGGGCTGGATGCTGTCAGGAAGCAGGGGTGTCTAAATGAGTGACACCTGTGAGGGGCAGGGCAGAGGGAGGCTCAGCTGTGCTGAGGCAGGGGCAGGCCTCGCTGCTGTGGGCTGGGAGAGGGCACGCTGGTGGCACAGAGACCTGGTTTTGGCTTCTACCTGGACAGAGTTAAGATGTGGCCTTTGTCACAGTGCAGCTTTTCTGCCAGATGTCTGTGTCCAGCAGGACAACCTCGCCGTGAGCCCAGGCCCACTCCCATGGTCAGGGCTGCCCTTCTTCCTGGAGAGCATGCTAATATCTACTCCAAGGAAATAATCTCTGTAACGTGCTTAGCGTGATGCTCTACAAAGACCAGTACTGACGGCATGTTGTCTATTATTTATATTAGGAAGACCACTCCGCAGAGCAGAGGGAGGGGTGGTGAGATGCGAGGTTACAGCCTGGCCGCATAGAGAGGAGGGAAGCAAGGCCTAGGCAGGGTGGGGTGGATGGAGGGCATATCCCCTCACAGCAGGGAGAGGGTCAAGGATGGCTCCAGGGCCTCTGTAATTTGAAACAGTCACAGACCATCACAGGCAATCAGGTAGGAAGGGCTCTGAGAGCCAGTGTGACCGTCACTAGGTTGGCGGCAACCACAGGGCCACTGATTCGGGGCTGTGGACCACCAAGAGAAGCAAGCCTTCCCTGGAACATGGAAAGTGGTGAAAACCATGCCCCTAAGTGCAGCTCAAGTCCGGGGAGGAATGTGGGGGCAGGAGGGACCCAGGCAGCAGTGCTTGCACCTGTTAAGTATAAGGGCTCCCTTATAGGACTGTCTAAAGAAAGGGTCCTGCTGCTCAAGACTCAGCTGGAAAACCTATATGAGTTTCGGGCAGATTTCACAAAGTTTACTGGGTAGGCCGGGCAGGTGGCCCACAAGGGATGTGTGGCATCGGGGCAGAAGGCCCCCCCGCGTCGGTGGGTGGCCGGGGAAGTAACACCGAGGATCTGCCAGTGGGCCGGGATGCAGGGGCAGGCCGCTTCTGAGACGCAGAATGACAGGAAGGGCTGATCAGGATGCGGCGTGGGAGGCGGCGGTGAAGCCAGTGAGGGTGGGTGTGCAAGTCGGGGCTGTGTGGACCCCTCGCAGGGGTGGGCATGGTAGAGGCTCCTGCCCACTTCAGCTCTCCCTGGCCTGCAGCCATTGGACCCTCTCTTGGCACAGCTGGATCCTTCCGGTCCTGCAGATCTTCGCTGGAATGTCCCTTCCGTGTCATCCAAGCCACAGTAGCCACCGCCGCCGCCAGTTGCTGTCCATCCCCTGTGTTTTCATTTCTTCCTCACCGGTCGGTCCCCTCCTGGAAGGTCACTTCCAAGGAGTGAGCCCTGCCTGTCGTGGTCACAGCTGAGTCCTGGCTCGCGGTGGGGCGCGGAAGAGTTAACGGTCACCTGCGGCTGCCCTTTGACTTCCGCCTCCCAGCGGAGCGCGTGGCCGGCCGGGACGTCTGGCTGGGGCCCTCCGCTGCGCCGTTGCCCCTTTAAACGCTGGACCCGGGCGCACGCGCAGTAGGGCGTTCGGGCGCGCAGGCGCAGTGGGGCGATGGATGTTTACGGCGGCGGAGGTCGGGGCTGCGTAGTGGGAGGCGGCCTGGCGAGGGGCGCCAGAAGAGCTGCAGGTGCGGCCCAGCGGCCGATTCCGCGGGCCTGCCGAGCCAGGAGGTACTGAGCCGCCGCCGCCGCCGCCCTCGGCCCGGCCTGCAGCGGGGTATGGGGGGCGGTGCGGCCCCTCGGCCCCCTCCCCCTCTCTCCCTCCTCTCCACCCCTCCCCTTCCCGTGGTCCCGGGCTCCCGGACCCTCCCCCAGGGCCGCCCTCTCTTCTCCCCGTCTTCCTGTCCTCTTCCGCTGTCCTCTCGTTCCCCACCCCCAAGCATAAACACCCCTCCGCGTCCCAGGCGTCTGCCGTCGCCCCTCCCCCCTCCCCGGGGGTCCGCCCTCCAGCGTTCCGGGGGTTCCCGAGGTCTCTCCAGGTGCGCATTGCTTACACCCCTTAGGTTGACTTAATTCTCCAGACGCGTAGCTCGTCCCTGACTTACTAAGTAGGAAACATTTGCAATTAGCACGGCAAGTGGAGGGTTACCAAGGTTTGAAACAGGTTGGACCTTTTCAGAAGGTGACAGAGCCTGTTAAGGAAGTATTGGCCCTTCAAGCCTTGGGGACTTAGCTTCGGGCAAGACTTGAAAGACGCCTTCCGTTGGGAAAGGAGAGCTCGCCGGGCTTTGGTGCGTGTGTTTCGTTTGTGTTTGCGAGGGCCTGTGTCTCCCGAGTTGATGTTTGCACATCAGAGAAGTCCTTTATTTCCCCCCTTTGCTCATGTGCTTGTCAACGTTTTCTTCGTTCTTTTTGACCAAGGAGGGGCTGAAGTAAACAACTGCATTCTCAGTGTTGGGCAGACCGGCAGGTCCCTGTATAAACAAGTCCGAACTTGTGGCTCTGCTGGGGGGAAATAGAGCCATACGCTAGGGTGGGAGGGGCCCTTGGGGATGGTGGGTTTCGGCCCCTGAGACCAGCGCCTGGGCCCCCTCCCTGCTTGTACTTGGCGCGGGACATCCCTGGCGGGGAGAGACTCCTCGTTCTGACAACGTGTCAGTGTTTTCACTTCCCGTTTTAGAAAGCATTTTTTTGTGTGTTTAGTAGAAATTATCTCCATCCAACACGTGTTCCACTGGCCTGGCTTTCATCAGGCTCATTCATGTATACTGTGTATATGACAGCCTTTCGAGTACTTGGGAAAAAAAAAAATCCCTCTGCGTTCCTTGTAAGAGTTCTGGTTTTCAAAATGAAAGAAGTCTCCATTTCTTCCATTATTCCTGCGGCAGGAGGTGTGGTTTTGGTTCCTTCTCCCCAGCTCATCTTCCAGCTGAATTACTTCGTCCATGTTGCCCTTAATAAGTAGCCTGATAAACCCGGCGTCGACCTGAATCTTGGCCCCGGGTATCAGAGCTGCATGCTTCGTTAGCCTGGCCACTGTCACAGCCTCCTCGATTGTCCACCTGAGACCTTCCGATGCCTGGTCCTGCTCCAGATGGCCGAGCGCCGTCTCCTCCCTGTGCCCTTACGGCTGGTTTGGGAAGAAGCAGCATTAGAGTAAGGCTTTCTTGTTGGGTGGTGCCCGGTTACTGCGGAGCGGTGCGTTCAGGGTTGCGAAGTATAGTCGGGTGCAGCATCCGAAAAATGACTTGCCATTACTTTGAAAAATTGAATTTGAGTAGCTTGTAGGTCCAGATTTGGTTTGGCAAGGACATCTCTTAACCGGTTGCTGGTGTTTTTGGTGGCGTTAGGACTGACCACATTCGTGGTCAGTAATAAGCAGTGATTGTTTCCAGTGTGAGGGAGTGTTAGATTGCCAGGGAAAGTTAATAGTAAATATCAGATCCTACAGGTTATCGCGTGCAGCCTACCAGTGGCAGCAGATAGGGTTACCACGCACTTATTTCGTCTGTCATTTTGGGTAGAGATTACCAGTGTGTTCATTGGTAGAGTTTTGCTCCCTTGAGGATTTTTAAAAGCTGCATTTGGTGTGGGGTAGAGAACATAGGCCCGGGGTTGAATGGCAGCCCTGTCCTTTCACACTGGTGTGTGATCACGAGAATAACTTCTCAGTCCCAATATGCCTAATAATGTCGTAAAGCCCAAACGAGGTCGTGACGGGCAGGTGGTGCCTGTAAAAAGGTTGTAGTTAGTTGCTAGTTTTACTAAAAACGTGGCCTTTGCACGTGGAATAAACTTTCAGAGTGAGGCAAAGTTGAAAATAAGGGATAAATACTTAATAGACAGTGAAACATACCCAACATATACTCCGTGTTTGCTTTCTGAGGATAGAACATTATACTTTGTGGGCTTCTGGGTGAAGAGGTGGCTTTCAGGTCCGTCCTGGAGGATGTGTGGGTGCCAGACATTTCCCTAAAGCAAGCAAACGTGACCCAACTTTTAACTGGTGACCCCAATTTTAAGATGACTGTCCAAGACTAGGGCTATAGGCCTTAGCCTCAGAACTAAGTGGCTCACCCAGGATTAAACTTGACCTCATTAGCACGTTATCCCATCTGGCTAAGTTAACTGGCCGTGGAGTGTAACCAGGAAGGGCTCTGAAACAATTTAGAGTGGGGGCGAGAATCTAATAATTGGAAGATCCTAGTGATTTGGAAGTCTCATATTCAGCTCTAAAATCTTTAATTTATTTTATATATTTTTATTTTTTAAATTAAATAAAAATTTTTTATTTTTGGCTGCGTTGGGTCTTCGTTGCTGCGCACGGGCTTTCTCTAGTTGTGGCGAGCGGGGGCTACTCTTCGTTGTGGTGCACGGGCTTCTCATTGCGGTGGCTTCTCTCGTTGTGGAGCGTGGGCCCTAGGGCGCGCGGGCTTCAGTAGTTGCAGCAAATGGGCTCAGTAGTTGTGGCTCGCAGGCTCGGTAGTTGCTTAGTTGCTCTGCATCATGTGGGATCTTCCCAGCTCAGGGCTCGAACCCACGTCCCCTGCGTTGGCAGGCGGATTCTTAATCACTGTGCCACCAGGGAAGTCTTCAGCTTTAAAATCTTGACGATGAAGATGAACTGTTCCAGCCATAACATAGAAGAGCGTTTGTATTAAAAGTCCCACCTTTCACACATTTTGTGTCCTTGTGAGAAGCTGAAGATTAGTCTGTGTGGTCGGTGGCTTTCATTCCTGGGGAAATCTCTCCCACCACAACTGCCAGTTTTGTGTGTGGGGTGTGTGCGTTTGGAACTCTTAGTTGTGGCATGCGGACTCTTAGTTGCGGCATGCGGACTCTTAGTTGTGGCATGTGGACTCTTAGTTGTGGCATGTATGTGGGATCCAGTTCCCCGACCAGGGATCAAACCCGGGCCCCCTGCGTTGGGAGCGCAGAGTCTTACCCGCTGGACCACCGGGAAGTCAGTGCTGTTTTCTTTTTTCCCAGCAATTTGTATCAGATGTTTTGTAAACATTACCATTTTATTTGAAGTAAAAGTCCCTAGGGTAAGTATAAAATTGGAGTTGTTTAGGAAGAGTAAAACCTCTACAGGTGAAGGAGCATTTTCGCTGTGAACTAGAGGAGGGTACGTGGTGTTCTGGTAGCCGGCTCAGAGGGGAGCATGTGCTGTTGCTTTGTCTTCCTGAAGGCGGTTGGGAGGAGAGCGGAAATGTACTTTCCGTTGTTGACGAGCTGGAAAGGTTGTGTAGTAGGTATTGATACTTCGAGGAGTTGAGGGAGTTCTAGTAGCAGCTTCTCTTGCTCCTAAGCTGTAGCCTTGAGACAGGTGCTGTGTTTGTCACAGTGAGGTGTGTGTCACAGTATGTTTCGTGGGGAAGAGGGTTTTGTGGGTGTTGTTTTTGCCTGAAGTTTGTACATCAGAACGTCCAGATCGGAGCTTGAATGGACTGCCTGACTTGGTGTTTATGCGCATGTGGGATGTGGAGTTGCTGGATAAAATATAAGACAGCAGGTCAATTTGAATTTCAAATGAACAATGAATAACTTTTTATTATTTGTTGACCTGAATTAAAAAAAAATTTTTTTTTTTTGCTTTTGAAGATTTATGTACAAAAAAAGGATCTACAGCACTTGAAATATTCAAAGAGGTTGATATTAGAATGATTTTCTAGTAGACATATCTGCTCCCTTTTTATGTTTACATTCAATGATTTTTCCATATGTGGATATATACCTGTTAAGATAGATACATATTCGGGATTTCCCTGGTGGTCCAGTGGTAAAGAATCCGCCTTACAATACAAGGGACGCAGGTTTGATCCCTGGTCGGGGAACTAAGATGCCACATGCAGCGGGGCAGCTAAGCCCGGCACCATAACCGCTGAGCTCGTGTGCCTCAACTAGAGAGCCTGAGTGCTGCAAACTACAGAGCCCACGTGCCCTGGAGCCTGTGCGCCACAACTAGAGAGAAGCCTGCATGCCGCAATGAAAGAGCCCGCATGCCGCAACTAAGACCTGACCAAGAAAAAAAAAAAAAAAAGAGCGGTGTATATTCAAGATGATTTTAATCCTAAATGCTTGACTTTCTAGAATGATGACTTTTAGTAAAGTTTTGAATTCATACTTTAATGATGTTTTTAAGTCGTCAGCTGTGTTTTAGGTATTGCATGTTCATCTGTATTCAGTCCATACTATAAATTACAAACTCATTTTTGGATGGATATAATTGAATTTCAAATTTAACTTTTCTTTTTTGAATCTGGCATTCTTGGGAGTGGAGGAGGGTAAGGTGGGAGGGGTGGGTGATGACTAGATATATTCCATCTGTATTACTTTCAGAATTCAGGATCTGAAATTGGTATGTGTTTAGAACTTCTATTGCTCCGCTCTAACCTTTAGCATGAATTGCCCTTTTAAAAATCGTAAAGCGGCAGCTTTCCGTAAGCGCGGTCCCGAAGATGGGAGGTGCGGTGAGTGCTGGTGAAGACAACGACGAGCTGATAGACCATCTGAAGGCGGCGCAGTACATCCGCTCCGAGCTGGTGGAGCGGGCCTTCCGAGCTGTTGACCGCGCCGACTATTACCTCGAGGAGTTTAAGGAGAACGCGTACAAGGACCTGGCGTGGAAGCACGGCAACATCCACCTCTCCGCTCCGTGCATCTACTCGGAGGTGATGGAGGCCCTGGACCTGCAGCCTGGCCTTTCCTTCCTGAACCTGGGCAGTGGCACCGGCTACCTCAGCTCCATGGTGGGGCTCATCCTCGGTGAGTCTGGCTCTGTCCCACGTAGGAGGAGAGCCTGCCGGCAGCGTGTCCTTTTGTGGAGACCGAGTTGTAACTGCCCTCGGCCTTCCCGGCCGTCGTGGCGTGCACACAGTCCCTGGGTGGGGGGTGATGGTATTAATCGAGAAATCCCCGTAAGGAACAGAAGCGTCCTTCTGAAGCTTTCCTGTCCCCCCCAGCCTGCACCTCCAACATCTGATCGGCACACCCTCCTTTTGGACAACGGAGGACCTAGACATTGTATAAATCTGGACCGTATGGTCATTTCTCGATGAATGCAGTCACTCAGCCTGCCCTGTCATGGTCTCTAAACTGGGAATAGTTAACTTTAAAGTCCCCTGGAAGTTAAAGTTCTTCCAAGCAGTTTTTGTTTTTGTTGTTTTAATACTAAAAAAGTTAATACTTGTAAGTTGTTTACTTTTAAATATATTCCAGGGATGGGAAGGATTTCACAAGTTATCTCATTTGAAGCCATTAGGCTGTTTTCCCAGGTTTGCTAAATATCAAAGCTTTCGGCTTAAGTATCTTAACATCGTTACCGGGTCAGTGTAAGATTCCGAATATCGGCGATTTCAAGTAATAACGGCTTTAAAGTCATGTTTAAATCATTAGTGGTCCATCACAATATTGTTTCTTTGCGGTTGATACAGGCACTTAAGAAAATCTTAGCAGTAACAGTTGCTTTTTGTGGATATGGAATGAAACTTTTGGTTTCTTTATAAGTTCATATACTTTAGAATTTGCTGAAGTTTTGAGATTCTGATCATCTGACTTGAGGCTATAAATTGCTACCCTCAGATTATTAAATGTGAATTTTTTTTTTTTTAAGCTAAATGCTTTTTGAACTTAACTTGGATTGAAACTGCTTTGCAAAGGGAGCCAGGGTTATTCATCATTCTGGAATTAGTGAATTGTAATTCCCTCTGTGGGAGCTGAAAAATTGGAGGAGCTAAGGATATCAAACTGGTTAGATTAGAAATGCTGTTGGAAAGAACTGAAATGCTCAGGAAAAGGTGACTTAAAGTAAACCTCAGCTGACCTGCCGCACTTGATGTTGTGTAGAAGTTATAAGGAAATGGCTTACAATTGATGTTGCTTTTTGTCTTTTCTGAGTCCCCTCTTTCTTGGGACTCTCACTAGTTATTAGGGGAGGAGAGTTCTGAAGGAAGGAAAGCTGTGTGGACACTGCGTGGTGCTTTGATGTATTTGAAGGAGGTAACTTGAGAGTTTGCATTCGCGGGTAGCCATCTTGGATCTGCAGGGAGAAAGCTGCGCGCACTGCGCCGTTTTCACTGTCCGGATGCTGTGTGTCCTGGGCCTCCCTGTCTGGTTCATTCAGCCGTGACGGTGCTTCGTGCAGATCACTGCAGAGGTGAAAACCTTGCTGGCCTCCCAGTGCCTGCAGATGTGAGGCTTGAAGTGTTTCATTTGATTTAGGGCTTCTTATTCTCTGACCGCAGCCTTTCTGCCACGTTCCTGTGCTCATTCTGTGGCTCCACCCCTTTGCTGAGGGCGCTCCCTTCTTGAGGTCCCAGTTGGTGGTGGGGAGGACGCAGCACTTGTCAGCTTAACCTGAAAGTGTCGTGTGATGTCGTGTGATGCTCTGCTTGGGGGGCCTTGTGGGACTAGTTTCAGTGTTGTGTCTTTGGTGCCACCATCCTGACCGCCCCCTGTACTCCCTCCGCTTTCAGTTCTCTTTTTATTGGGGTGGGTCAGGGGATATGTGTTTTTAGTCTGGTGTGAAGCTTCTTGGGAATAGGAGGTGTGTCCTCAATAAGTGCCTAACAAAGGTGAGGGGCTGATGAGAACATGATGAGAGGGGGAAAAAAGGCAAGTTTTCTTGGTCTCTGGCAAGTGACCAAGAGAGCAGTGGGGATGGAAACGGAATAATGTGGATGTGATATAAACACTGGAAATGTGACTTCTCAAGTAGGCTGTGGTTTTTCTTTTTATAACTATGTTTATTCTTTTTTTAATGATATTTTATTTACTTATTTTATTTATTTTTGGCAGCGTTGGGTTTATTTATTTTTTATTTATTCTTGCCGCGCACGGCTTTCTCTAGTTGCAGTGAGTGAGGGCTACTCTTTGTTGCGGTGTGCGGACTTCTCATTGCGGTGGCTTATCTTGTTGCAGAGTGTGGACTCTAGGTGAGTGGACTTCAGTAGGTGTGGCACGTGGGCTAAGTAGTTGTGGCTCGCGAGCTCTAGAGCACAGGCTCAGTAGTTGTGGCGCACGGGCTTAGTTGCTCTGCGGTATGTGGGATCTTCCTGGACCAGGGCTCGAACCCGTATCCCCTGCATTGGCAGGCGGATTCTTAACCACTGAGCCACCAAGGATGCCCGTAGGCTGTGTTTTGATGAGAGAATGTTACAGCAGCAGCTCTGTACGTGACAGGTGTTGAGAAAGGAGAGCGCGTGAGTCATCCAGCAGAGGCAGGGAGGCCTGGGCCTGGGGCCAGGCTGCTGCAACAGGAAGGGGCCAGATGAACCAAGTGGCAGAGTGCAAAACAAAGCTGTGGGCGCACAGAGGGTTGCCTTTACCAGGATTTCTGTTGGACTGTAGGGTTGAATGCTGCACTGTGACTTGATATGTATGTCTTTTATTTATTTTTTTATAAGATGTTTTTGATGTGGACCATTTTTAAAGTCTTTGTTGAACTTGTTACAGATCGGGCCCAGATGCTCCACAGCATGTGGGATCTTCCCGGACCGGGGCACGAACCCGTGTCCCCTGCATCGGCAGGCGGACTCTCAACCACTGCGCCACCAGGGAAGCCCCCCTGTATGTCTTTTAAATAAAGCCCTATGTGCCCTGTTCATTTTCACATGCAGATTTTTTTAAATTGAGGTATAACTTACCCGTAGTAAAGTAACAAGTGTGAAGCGTGGAACTTGGTGAGTTTTTACATCCACCTCCATGTAAGCATCACCCAGAACAAGATGCAGAGTAGAGTCTGTGCCCCAGAGGTCCTCATGGCCACCGCCCCATAGCAGGACCCCACCCCTCCAGAAGGGGGAAGATGCTCACCTCCATCACACAGATGAGCGTTACCTGTTTTGATGTTCATACAAATGTTTTTATTTTAATTTAATTCAATTTAATTTCTTTTTTGCATCTTTTTAAAAATTTATTTTTGGCTGCATTGTGTCTTCGCCACTGCGCGAGGGCCCTCTCCAGCTGCGGCGAGCGGGGGCCGCTCCTCGTTGCGGTGCGCGGACCTCTCACTGCGGTGGCCTGTCCTGCTGCGGAGCACGGGCTCCAGGCGTGCGGGCCCTAGCAGTTGCGGCAGGCGAGCTCAGCACCCGTGGCTCGCGGGCTCCAGAGCACAGGCTCAGCAGCCGTGGCACATGGGCCCAGCTGCTCCACGGCATGTGGGATCCTCCCGGACCAGGGCTCGAAGCTGTGTACCCTGCACTGGCAGGCGGACTCCCAACCACTGTGCCACCAGGGAAGCCCTATTTTTATTTTTTATTTAAAAAAAATTTTTGGCTGTGTTGGGTCTTCGTTGCTGCACGTGGCTTTCTCTAGTTGTGGTGAGCGGGGGCTACTCTTCATTGCGGTGCGTGGTTTTCTCATTGCGGTGGCTTCTCTTGTTGCAGAGTACGGGCTCTAGGCGCACGGGCTTCAGTAGTTGTGGCACGTGGGCTCTAGAGCGCAGGCTCAGCAGCTGTGGCACACGGGCTTAGTTGCTCTGCGACACATGGGATCTTCCCGGACCAGGGCTCGAACCTGTGTCCCCTGCGTTGGCAGGCGGATTCTTAACCACTGCGCCACCAGGGAAGTCCGACCTTCATACAAATGGATTCTTACAACACAGAGATTTAACGAAGCTGTTTGTGTCAATAGTTCTCACCGAGATTTAGCCCAGAGGCGTTTGTATGTGGAGGAAGCGCTTTCATCAAGTGGGCTCCTAACTTTTCTCACAGCTTTATTTCCAGTTACTGATAAATTTCTTTTGATTAAAAAAGTTTCATTTTGATTTTGGAATTATAGTTTTATTTTAATGATGATTAAAACCTATTTTGTGAGAATTAAACACCACATCTGAGTGTCTGGGGAGACCTTTGATGGAACACAGGCCTGTGTCCACTTTCATTTGCAAATACGTGCTTCTTCTATAATTCATTAGTGGCACTTGGAACTCTTGGTTACAGGCCTTGGCTTTTTTACATTTTCAAATGATTCCGTAGAAGTTTGAGGACAGGGAGATCCAGGCTTTAGGAAGCTGTGGGAAAGAGTATTGGTGATGTGGTGAGCAGAGGCCAGCCTGCATATTTAAATATTGGGCTGGGTGATTTAGGCCCAGTAACGTGTATTTCTGTAATTATACATGCCAAATCAAATGTGTTGTAGTCTATGAAACAGAAATAAAAGAATAGGGGTTCTCGCCCTAATTCTACGTGTTTTCTTATCCTGAAACCTTTTAGGTCCTTTTGGTGTGAACCACGGGGTGGAGCTCCATTCAGATGTGACAGAGTATGCGAAGCAGAAGCTGGACTTTTTCATCAGGACAAGTGACAGCTTCGACAAGTAAGATCAAATCTGTCTGTGGTTCTGGGTGTCAGTTATAACTTAAACTTTGGATTAAATGGAAAGAAATCAGTTTATTAGTCTTCGTGTTTAAACTGTGGCAGGAGAGTCAGGGATATGTGTGTATCTGTTCTAATTATTCTTAAAATATTTTGTGTTGTTAAGGGCCTTACGTTTTTTATTAATTTTTATTTTCTTTACAAATTTATTTATTTTTGGCTGCGTTGGGTCTTCATTGCTGTGCACAGGCTTTCTCTAGTTGCGGTGAGCAGGGGCTACTCTTCGTTGCGGTGTGCGGGCTTCTCACTGTGGTGGCTTCTCTTGTTGTGGAGCACGGGCTCTAGGCGCACGGCTTCAGAAGGTGTGGCATGTGGGCTCAGAAGCTGTGACACGCTGGCTCAGTAGTTGTGGTGCACGGGCTTAGTTGCTCCGCGGCATGTGAGATCTTCCCAGACCAGGGCTCGAACCCGTGTCCCCTGCGTTGGCAGATGGATTCTTAACCACTGCGCCACCAGGGCAGTCCAAGTTTTTAAATTATGATACCTGAAGGTAATTTCTCACCAGTATAAGAGAACAAATAGAATGTTCATTTTTCCCAATTTTCGTGTTTCCAGTAGAGACAACATTTTATCGCCTACTTGTTTGCAAAATGGAATTGTTGCATTTGTCTTTATTTTTTTATTTTAAATTTATTTATTTATTTTGGCTGTGCAGGCTTTCTAGTTGTGGCGTGCGGGCTTCTCTAGTTGTGGTGCATGGGCTTAGTTGCAGTATGTGGGACCTTAGTTCCCCGACCAGGGATCAAACCCGGGTCCCCTGCGTTGGGAGCACGGAATCTTAACCACTGGACCACCAGGGAAGTCCCACATTTGTCTTTAAATGGCACCATTTAGCTAGCTCTTGCATTTTAAAACAAAGCGTTAAAGTTCTTATTTTAGGGATTAAAAGTTTTAGAAAAACCAAATATAATCTTCCCTCTTTTTACTCGGTTAGTAGATCTTGAATAAGGTAATAAAATAAGCTAATAAAAATAGCCAGTAGTGATGCTTGGAGCTTGGGTGATTTAAGCTTGGATTGCGCCTATGATATTGACTTCCACGATATTTGGTTTGGAATTTCTAGGGTTCTGCTTATTACTAGCGTAATTCTTCCTGAAGTCTGGGGCCCAGCTTCTGCCTCTGATTTTGCTGTGTTGCTGTGGGTTTATGCAATGAAAACATACCCGTGTTTAGTGTAGGTTTACTACGTAGGCTTCTTCTGATGTGATATATTTAGTGGTGGAAAACATTGTTTGCTTCAGGTTTGACTTCTGCGAGCCCTCCTTCGTCACCGGCAATTGCCTGGAGATCTCTCCAGGCTGCTCTCAGTATGACCGGGTGTACTGCGGGGCAGGCGTGCAGAAGCAGCACGAGGGGTACATGAAGAGCCTCCTCAAAGTCGGGGGCGTCCTGGTCATGCCGCTGGAAGAGAAGGTCAGATCCCCACGTAACCCACGGTTTTGCACACTTAGCTGCCTGCCGGCGTCGGTTCCGGGGGTCTGACGTGCACTTTCCTTCGTAACCCTGGTAACGATGCCCTCCATTTCACCGAGGAGGAGACAGGCCGCAGAGGCAGCCAAGGCGGGGCAGGTCCTGACTCAGGCGGGCATCCCAGAGCCGGCACTGCAAGGCTGACCTGCCGCCCTCTCTCTCCTCCCTCCTCCCCCCGCTCCCCCTTAGCTATTCTTTTACGCTTTTTCTCCTATTGGAATTACAGTACACATAAAAAAATATTAGAGAAATTCTATTTCGGTAGCTAGTCTAATTGTTACATTCCCTGGTGGCGGGTACTGCACAGAATCCCTTGCTGAGTGGGAATCTTGTCCAGGTCTGCTTGGCTCTGCATGTTTCTGTATGTTGTAGATGCTGTGTTTCACTGGGAAAACAGATTGCAATAAATGAGCAACCTATCCGTCGCAAACAACTAGGAAAAAGAGAAATGACAAATCTCAGGAGATTGTGCGTTTTGGTGAAATTTTCTTCAGTTTTAAAATATTAGCATTCAATTCATTTTGTTTGAAAAGTAATTATTTATTTTAGAAAATCCAGAAGATGTGAACATTAGGAAAAACTATTCACAGTCCCTAATGACTGTTAGCGTGTGATTCTTGTAGCCCTCTCCTCTTAGTTTGTATCCTTTCAAGAAGGTTATTGTACACTAAGGTGTTTTACTTAACAGAGTTTGTGAATATGATTTTAAGTGACTTAATATTCCACATCATCGTTTTTTAGTGCTTACGTGGTAGCCGGCTGAACCATTGACCAGTTAATTATCTGGCTCCTATAATCAGACATTAGGTTGTATGTCGTTTTTATTGTTATTTACTGTTACGTAAAGACTGTAGTGAACGTCCTTAATAAAAAAAAAATATTCTTCAATATTTCAGTTTGTATCTGCAAAAGATAAGGGCTCTGTGTTTGTAAACTTCATAACCAAACCGTTATCAACCTAAAAAAGTTAATAGTAATTCCTTGATATCTTGAAACGTCCAGCTAGCGTTCAGGTTTTCCTGATTGTCTCAAAACCAGGCTGAACAGCTTACTTGAATGGGACCCCATTTAGGGCTGTGCCCTGCACTTGGTGGATTATCTCTTCGGTGTTGTTAATCTCCAAGTTTTCCTTCTTTCTTGCGATTTATTTGTTGAAGCAATCGGGCCATTTGCCTTCGAGGGGTTCCCGCTGCTGTTCAGTGGGGGCGAGATGGTCTCTTTCCAGTTCCCACCCTCCAGAAACCACAGCCCAGGACTCCGTCTAGGCTGAAGCATCGCAGCTGGTTGTGAGGGTCTCTAACGAATTGTACTTCAGAATCGCCCCATCTCCTTACGTTTCCCCCGCCACACGGACTTTTTCTGTAGAGTCCAAGAAGGTTGTCTCATCAGAATCCCCACATTCCTTCTCTGATTGTTTCCTCTTGTCACCCGTTAACTTCTTTCCCTGTTAGATACATTTTCTGTACTAGAAGCTTGAGTATATTTGCAATAATATCATTAAGTTATGTGTAATTCTTGTCACATCGCATTATGGGCACATTGCAGGCCCGTATTGTCAGGGTTTTTCATTATTAGTGTCTGTGTTTTTTCAGGTTGTGTATAGGAATGATTATATTTAAATCGACACTACCAGTAGTCAGACCTTTTGAATCTTCTCGTTTTGTCTTTGGGATAGTTGACTAAGATAACTCGGACGGGTCCTTCCGCCTGGGAAACCAAAAAGATTCTGGCTGTGTCTTTTGCTCCACTCATCCAGCCCTGCCAGTCGGAGTCAGGAGAATCAAGACTTGTCCAGTTACGTGAGTATGAAGATTCTTGCTTACTGTTTAGATCTTTTCACTGTCGTTAGAATTTGAAGAGAAATAAAATTCATAAGAAACCTTTTAATGTTAAAGAACACTTTTCCACCCATTGAAGCCTTTAAAGTTTTACAAGTGATGTTTAAAAAGTCACTCAAAAAATTAAAGTCTACGTTTAGCCTATTTCGGGTTATTTTAGGATGTTTGTGCTTGCTATTCAAGGATGAAAAGGAACCCCTAGAAAGAAAGAGAAGGGAAGACAAGCGTGAGCAGAGGCACACTGGCCGTGAGCTGGACGTCGCTGGTGTGCGGGGCACGTATGCCGGGGACGTCCGGGTTAGGGTCAGGGTCAGGGTCAGGGTCAGGGTCAGGGTTAGGGTTAGCAGCGTTTGGCTGCCCTGTGTTATTTGAAGCCACGGGATGGATGTCAAACCAAGGACTAATAGGCGTAAGCGGAGAGGAGCTCGCCAGAGTGGGGGTCGTGGGAACGTGAGGTGGGCAGGTGGGTTAGACCCGAGTTTATCACGTAGGTGGTAGAGTCCATCCCATGTTTTAAATAGAAGATGTGGGGACTTCCCTGGTGGCACAGTGGTTAAGAATCCACCTGCCAGTGCAGGGGACACAGGTTCGAGCCCTGGCCCGGGAAGATCCCACATGCCGCGGAGCAGCTAAGCCCGCACGCCACAACTACTGAGCCTGCGCTCTAGAGCCCTCGAGCCACAACTATGGAGCCCATGTGCCACAACTACTGAAGCCCGCGCGCAGCAATGAAGACCCAATGCAGCCAAAAAATAAAAAACAACCCCCCCCAAAAAAAACTCTAAATAGAAGATGTGGCACCTCTGTATTCTGGATTCCCTGGTGGTCAGGGGAGGGTGAATTTGTCAAATGTGTGCTCCCTGAAAATCCCACCGGAATGGGTAGGCAGGCACTGCCCGTGGGTGGGGAGGGCACCGCCTTCCAGAGCCCCTGCAGAGTTTCAGAAGGTGAGGTCACAGGTGGGATCTATGACAAGTGTCTTGATCATGCCTGGGTAAGAATCATGAAGACGTGGAGGGTACCCCGAGATGTGGGTTTTGGGGCTTCAAAGCAAACGTGGCACAGTGAACAGTGTCGATGCTATTTAGGGCTCCTGAAGGGAGCTTGTGATCTTGTCTCCCGGACCAGAGGTTCTTAGACGAGTAGAGTCATGTTGACGAGGGCAGTGTGCACGGAGCCCGTGAGGATGTGGTCGTGCACTGCACAGGGGATGGGGTCAGCTCTCGGATGGACGCGTGAGTGACCAGACTGCAGGCTGAGCTGGTCAGGAGGCCGCTGGGATTTTCTGGGCAAGAGATGAAGACTGAAGCTAAGACATGGGGCTCTACAGTGGCAGGGGCTCAGGAGGCGTGTAGGGCCTGTCTGAGGAAGGAGGTGGGCCTGAGGTGGCTGGCATGTTATGGAGGCGGGTCTGCAGGAGGCCCTGACCCCAGCAGGACTGGGTTAGAACCTGGGGAGCCTTTGGCTGCCCTGTGTTATTTGAAGCCACGGGATGGATGTCAAACCAAGGACTAATAGGATAAGCGGAGAGGAGCTCGCCGGGCTGGGTGGAAGAGGAGGAGGCCAGGGGATGAGGCGGCCCCCACCGATGGCACCTCGGGGTGAGCTGGAGAGGCCAGAGCTGGCCCTTGGGAGGTCTGAGAAGGGGGCAACAGCAAGTGGAGTGGCGGGGGAGGAGTGCTGCCACCACCTCCTGCTGGCCGTCGGGGTGTGAGGGCCGGGCCAGTGCGGTGTCCTGACAGAGGGGAGGAGGGTGCTGCGAGCCGGGGGCGCCTCCAGGGCATTGGGCGCTGGGCAGGTTCTGCTCGGGCCTCTGTGATTCTGGTAAGAGATGTGGGCAACAGAGGAGCCCTCCGGATAGTTCGGGTTGTTACTTTTTGGAGAAGTTAGGTTCAGGGGGGTAAGAAGTGGTGCTGACTTTCAGTGTCATGCATTTAAACACATGGCCCCTAGTGATTCTCTTCCCCTCCGAAGAGCCCTTATATTGCCATGTGTGTATTGCCTACACATTAGCCTAAATTGAGCTTTAATTACCAGATTTAATTTTTCCTTGATGTGCTTTGGGACTTTTGTTCTTAAAAATGTTTTGGAACTGCTTTTTCTCTACTTTAATAAAAAAGGAACAAATTCTTAAATTTCTGAAATACTGTGAAAATATTAAAACAGGTAAAAGAATTGTAGAGCCACGTGGTCACTGTATTTTACTGGATGAGACAGTGCGTCACTGAACATGGCAAATAGGGAAATGAAGCCGGTTGTCAAAGAACCAAACGCTGTAACCCTGGTTCTTAGTCTTCCATTGATTGATTAGCCAAGCAGTACTGCTTCCTTTTCTTATCTGATTTAAAGGTCAGTGCATTTGAAAATCTCTTTTGAAAAATACCATATGAGTGCAAATTAGAGTATAATTAACATTTGCCTCCAGCACTGCCCTGTTCTTGTAATGTGTTTGTAAATACGCCAGAAAATGAAAATGTGGTTAGAATTTTCTCAGGTGTCTAGACCTTGTGGTGTCACGAGGGTGAGGCTGACGGTCTCGCTGTCTGCACAGCACCCCTGGCGGTTCGCAGCCTCCAGGACCTGGCGCGCATTGCCATCCGGGGCACCATTAAGAAGGTCATCCACCAGGAAGCTGTGAACAAAAACGGGAACGGACTGAAGAACACTCCCAGGTTTAAACGGAGGAGAGTTCGCCGCCGCCGAATGGAAACGATTGTCTTTTTGGACAAAGAGGTGTTTGCCAGTCAGATCTCCAACTCCTCTGATGACACCAGCTGCAGAGACCTGGAAGACGAGCGGCAAGAAGAAGAGGTGACAACCCCGCCGGACACCAAGCCCGAGCCCCCCGTGAACTTCCTGCGTGAGAAGGTCCTGAGCCTCCCTCTGCCAGATCCCCTGAAGTACTACCTGCTTTATTACAGAGAAAAGTAAGTCTGTGGTCCAGGGGAGGAGGTCAAGCCTTCCTGGAGGGCTGCCCGCAGCAGGTGCACTGGAGAAGGAAGGGGCTCCCGCTCTGCATCTCGTCTTCTCGTCTGTCCTTGACTGTCCTGTAGAGTTTTCATCCAGTCATCTGATTTCTGTAAACACAGTCTGACAAACATAAGGTGCGAGGGGGGAATGTCTCAAAAGGGCGAGAGTCTCCTGGAGGAGGGGTTGACTTCACACTCTCAGGAAATGCTGAGGTCTACACGTGGAGGTGGCCTGGAGGCCGTTTCTTACACAAGGTACACGTGTCTGCATCAGAAAGGAAAACTGAAGTTGAAATCAACCTGTGTTTCTTATAAAAGGTGAGACAAAAAGCACAAGTTGCTAAGTGTATAAAATCTTTTCTGAGTGGGACATGCCTGTGTGCGAGTTTGAATTTTATGGTATCAACCTCTTAGTTACCGGCACTGAGTAATTAAAGATTTATTAAAAGATTAATTAAAAAGATTTAACTAAATCTTTTAGTTATTTGGAACGTGGATACTTGATTGAAAAGCCCTCTCTTATTTTAAGTAAATTAATTGCATCTTATGTGAGTTGTCAATTGTAATTTTAAAAAACAAAAATTGTGATGGGGAGAGGAATGAACGTATCAGATTGCCAGGTGTCTTTGTGGAATTGCAAAAGAATCCCAAGGAATTTTTTTCTGACACCTTTTGTTACCTTTAAAATAATCCACATTGAGTAATCCCCTCAAAGAAAGTCCTGAAGAATGAAACAAGTGTTGTGTGTAAGTAATGAGCTACGTTACTTTTGCCCCAGAGACGGAGAGTACTGTTGACTCAACTTTAAATACAGTCAGCGGTGTCTAAGGCTCAGTCCTCAGAGCAGGTGGGAAGTACTGGCTGCAGGAAATGGATTGGGGACGATGTAGACGGCCTGTGGGTTGGTTTTTTGTTGTTTTTTTTTCAGTTGGCTATTTTTCTGTAATCACATAACAGTACTGATTCATAGATTTTATCTTTTATAATTCTGGAGAAAAATATTTGTTAGTTTTGTAATTTTTCCTAAGAACAAACGCGTGTTTGGTACATAGCACTCAAGTTTGACTTGTGGAATCCATCTTCTCCAGCGCTGTGTGTTGAGAGCTTCCTGTCTTATCAAGTCGTGGGTCTAGAAGAAGAGGCCGTCCTTTTAGTTAGGTGGCAGGATGTTTCCAAGTGACACTGCTTCTTCCAAAACATTGGTTCTTTTCAGACTTTTCAGTTTTAACCAAAGGCTAGTATAAAATGTTAACACTAAGCCCCAACTCAGAGTGCTGATGGAGGATCAGTCATCCAGATTTTATGATTAATTTTATCTCTCAGCCTCTCAGGTGTTGCTGGATTTCAGTGTCTTTGTGGTTTTACCAGCTTCGCGGAGTTCTGGTTATTTTGTTTTGCCACTTATGCTTTTTTAAAGTAACTGAGTCATTTTATCACAGAACACACATAGCTGGCAAAGCGGGTATATTGCCCTCAATTGGTACAGTTAAACTGTTGTAAAGAAGGGTTTCTTCATAGTTGTGTTTACCTGCCTTTAACTGAACGTCAAGCCTCATTGTCTCAGAGAGGAAAGCACGAGTCACGTTTACTTGCTAAGACCTCAGTTTGCAGATCTTGTTGACGTCATTCTAATTGATTTGTAGAGACCTCTGCAACACATGGACATTTTTGGACATGATATCTGAAATATTTTATATTAGGTGGCTTGACTAAATTTCTTTCTGTAATTGTATATGGATTTCCTTTTTTTTCAACCACATTTGCCTTTATGCTAGATTGTAAAAAGTCTTTACGAGGCATAAGACATGTTTTCCCCTATATATGTTAAACCTTTCCTAACATTTTGTACTTACATGTTGGTTTGTGACTTTTAAACCAGAATTTGGTTACAAGATATATATATATAGATATTGAATATAATATATGTGAAATAATTTGGTATTGATCTATCTAATAAACATAAAGGAGAATCATCAGTGAGTTTCCCTGTGTGTCAGCACCTTTCTCCAGAGTCAGTCTGAGACACTACTTTCTGTTTTCAAACAGATGAATTACATATATATAGTCTGTGTTGTCTGCAAGCTCTATATTGTAAAGCACATTCTAGACAGTGGCTGACTTTTATGTTTTGATTAGTCTGTATTTTTATATGTGACTTTCGTCTTGAAAGTAGTACAGCCATAGACATGTGCAAAACAAATAACAAGTTTATAAATATTAAGTATATAATGTAGAAATCAGCTGTGTATTTAAAAATGTTTTTGCCCATCTGGAACTTTCAGGGGATTAATGCAAGAAATATGAAACAAAGGTTTTAATGAACTGATATACAACAGATACCAGTAAAGGTACCAGTAAAGGTACCAATAAAGGTAGTTACGACGCTTCAGCCTTCTTGGCATTGCTTCTGTTTCCTGTGTGGAATTAAAATTCTTGGCTACATTTTGTTTTCAAAAATGTTTTAAAATAAACTTTAAAAAACTAGAATCGGGGCTTCCCTGGTGGCGCAGTGGTTGAGAGTCCGCCTGCTGATGCAGGTGACACGGGTTCGTGCCCCGGTCCGGGAAGATCCCACATGCCGCGGAGCGGCTGGGCCCGTGAGCCATGGCCGCTGAGCCTGCGCGTCCGGAGCCTGTGCTCCGCAGCAGGAGAGGCCACAACAAGGAGAGGCCCGCGTACCGCAAAAAAAAAAAAAAGAAAAAAAATTAGAATCCTGTGCTTTCTTTCACCGTTTGCATTATTGCTGAAGTCTGTACCATTCTAGCACACCTAGGGGAGGCGTCATATGTGATTAAACACAGGAAGTTGGAATAGATGGAGTGGCTACATGAGAGCATAGGCGTCTGGAGAGAGTCTGGTTAGTTTTTTGGCACGATTTCCCCCTATCGTCAAAATGTTAAGTAAAAGATATTGGGTAATGGCATCATATCTTGTGGGGCAGCAGGGGGTGAGGATGAGGGTTCAGGGTTGGCGTTGGGGTCAGGCCAGGGCCAGGGTCAGGATTTAGTGTCAGGGTCAGAGGGTCGTGGTCCAGACTTAAAAGTATTGAGGTGCTATTGTAAATGAGCTTTTTTTTTCTTTTTCATTGAAAATTCCAGTTTTTCCTAAACACCGTTGCTGATTGTTTGAATCCATCTGGGCTGCTATAACAAAACACCAGTTGGGTATTTTAGTTGGCTTATAAACAATAAAAGTGTATTTCTCACAGTTCTGGAGCTGGAAGTCTGAGATCAGGGCACCAGCACGGTTGGGTGAGGGCCCGTTCTGGCGGCAGAGTATATGACAGACGGCCCGTGCTGCTTTTACTTCAACAGGCCGTTTTTCTGTAAGCACATTAGAGCACAGTTTGGGGTGGTGAGAGCACAGCCAGGAGGCCGCTGCAGTCAGCAGCCCTGAGTGAGTGGTGGGAGGCGTGTGGCGGGCTCCGCAGGGACGCTTGTCTCCCCACTGCGAGCACAGAGCCCTTGTTTTCTGGACTTTGTCACATGGTTAATCCTAACTGTCTCTGGGAGTTATTTCAGCGGGATGTGTTTTACAGAAGCTTTCCTGCCTTCAGGCTTAGGGACCCATGGTGTTTGGAAGTCGTGCAGCAAGCCAAATGCTTAGATGCCGAGGTTGCAAGGCAGCCAAGTGACGATATCAAATCCACCTCCCCAGAGGCAAGGGGCTTGAGATACTTATGGGATAAGGAGGCAAGGTGGTCTTAGGTGTGGGGAAAGGAGATTGGAGGTAGGGAACAGGCGAGGCATGAGTGTATCTGAGTTACCTGCTTCTTCATGCGACTTCAAGGGATTGGAGTAGCGTTCAAATTTTTAGTCTGTTCTGATACGAGCCTATAGTTAAGGGTTAAAGGTGGTGTAGGATCATGGTCAGGTCAGAGGTTAGGGTTAGGGAGTAGTGTATGGTTCAGAGTTAGAGGGTCAGGATTAAGGATTGAAATTCAGGCTCAGGGACTTGCCTGGTGGCGCAGTGGTTGAGGATCCACCTGCCAATGCAGGGGACACGGGTTCGAACCCTGGGCCGGGAAGATCCCACGTGCCACGGAGCAACTAAGCCCGTGCGCCACAACTACTGAGCCTGCACTCTAGAGCCCACAAGCCACAACTGCTGAGCCCACGCGCCGCAACTACTGAAGCCTGCATGCTCCAGGGCCCATGTGTCACGTCACAACTACTAAGCCTGCGTGCTGCGACTGCTGAAGTCCGCGCGCCTGGAGGCCATGCTCCGCAATGAGAGAAGCCACTGCGATGAAAGCCTGCGCACCGCAACGAAGAGCAGCCCCCGCTCGCTGCAACTAGAGAAAGCCTACGTGCAGCAGTGCAGACCCAACACAGTCATAAATAATAAAAAAAATAAAAGACTTGTACATTTCATTAAAAAAATTCAGGCTCAGTGCTCAGGGTGAGAAGATAGGGTCAGGGTCAGGGCTAGAGGCTTAGGGACAGTATTAGAAGGTCCATTAAGAGGATGAGGTTTTGAGGGATCGGAGTTAAAGGATCTAGGTTAGAGGTTCAGGGTTAGAGGGTTAGGCTAGCTGTAGGTTGGCTCCCCTGCACCTGGAGATATGGGACCCATGGAGTGGGGACCAGGCAGTACGACTGCAGTGGGGCTCCATTTGCTGGCACACCCTCACCAGGTGTCTCTCAGCGCCAGGAGTGTCCAGCCTTAGGGCACTAGCCAGCTCTGGGTCTACATCATGTGACTCCAGGTTGGGTCACCGCTGCTGAAAGAATTTACTAAGAATTTCTCTCTCTCTCTCTTTGTAATTTATCATTTTTATATCGTGGATTATAGCTGCTTTACAATGCTGTGTCCCTTTCTGGTGTACATCCACTTGATTCACATGAAGAGAAACATCTACATATTTTTTTCCATATCCTTAGCAGTCTTACGTATTCTCTTCCGGAGATTTCAATGTGTTGGGTTCTATGTGCTACGCGCTAGGTCCTTGTCGATTACCTATATTGTCCACGAAGGTATGTATGCTAATTTCAGCCTCCTGGTCTATCCCTCCCTCCACCCCTTTCGTAGCCACAGTTGTGTTTTCTAAATGTGTGTCGCTGTTTGTGTTTTGTAAGTTTGTTCATTTGTATCCATGTTTAGATGCCACCTATAAGATAGGGTTAGGGTTAGGGTTAGGGTTAGGGTTAGGGTCAGGGTCAGGGTCAGGGTCAGGGTCAGGGTCAGGGTCAGGGTCAGGGTCCGGTGTGTACGGTGTGCCGAGTCTAGTCCTTTGAGCTTTAGAGTAAGCCTTGTTGATTGCCTATTTGGTCTATGGAACGGTATCTGTGCTCATTTTAAACTCCTGGTTTATGCCTCACCTCAACCGACCTTTGCACTCTAGCAGTCATAAGTATGTTTTCTAAATGTGTGATTCTGTGTCTCTTGACATTTAGTTCGTGTATAGCAATTTTGATATTCCACCTATAACTGATACCTGAGGATAAGTCTCTCTTTTCTGACTTACGTCACTTAGAATGATCGTACCTAAGTACACCGAGTTGTTGCAACTGGACTTATTTCATTGATTTCATGGCTGAGTAGTATTCCATCGTACACAAGTATCACATCTTCTTTATCCATGTTTTCCTTCCAGGGAGATTATGGTTGTATCCAAGTCGAGGCTCTTGTAAACAGACCAGCACTAAACGTTGTGGTGCCTGTGTCCTGTCGAGTTTTGGTGTTCCCGAGATACACGCCCGTGAGTGGAAGTGCCGTATGCTCTGTAGCTTTGTTTCTTAGATGTTTTGGGCAATAAACTACACTTCTCCAGAGTGCCGTTGGCAATTTACCGTCCCACAACCAGCGTAAAAAGGCTCGCTTTTCTCCACGCCCTACCCTGCATTTCCGGTTCCGGCTTTTACACTTTGTGAGGACGGCCCTCCGGACTGATGCGAAGTTGTACCTCTCTGTAGCGTTGGTTTGCACCGCGCGCCTGCTTGGTTGGCCAAAGAGGGCGTACGTGGTTTCCCTGAATATATTCAGGAAAACCGCGTACGCCCTTTTTGGCCAACGGCATTGTTGAAGAAGTTCTGCCCCTTTCCATGTGCTTTCGAGGCGAGACCAGTGTCCCTCTTGAAATTCCGTTCCTGCAATTCTGCCTTGCTTTCAAGTCCTCTTTCGTGACTTACCTCAAGGCATTTTTGCACGTTAGGGATCGTTTACAGTCCTGCACGATTGTGAATTGCAGTGCCCCTGAGTCCACTTTTCAACTTGTTTCTTTGGGCACTGGCCACCCTACAGCAGGATTGCTTCAAGCCTTATTCTAGTTCCGAAGGCTAGCTGAGCCTTTCGTCACTTCCTCTTCGGAAATTAGAGTGGCATGTGCCTGTCCAAACACCTAGGTGTTGTCTCTCATTCTTCCCCACCTTCCAGTTCATCCTCCGGACAAATTACAAAGTGTGCGAAACAGGATGTTGAAGGTGCTGACTTCCCCAAGTGGGGAGATTGTTAGGGAAGAGGCTGGAGGGGGGAACCCGAGCACCAGGAGATGGGGAGATGAGGCGCCTTTTCCAGACTCTTCCCGATGCGACGGTGTACCATCGTCAGGGTGTCCCGTGCATGTTTTAGCTGTACGAAGGGTCCCCTGCACTTGGAGGTTTGGGATCCATGGAATGGGGACCAGGCAGGATTACTCGAAAGGGGGCTGCATTTGCTGACTCCTCACCCAGCCTCTCAGCCCCACGAGTGTCCAGCCTTAGGGCCCATGCAGCTGTGGGTCTAGATGTGGTCAATCCAGGTTGCATCACAGCCCCTGAACGAATTTTGTAACGTTTTCCTTCTGTGTCTTTTTTTAAAATTTATTTTTATAATGGGGTGTAGCTGATTTTCCATGCTGTCTTTCTGGCTGCTGCACGTCCACTTGTTTCACTTACAGAGAGACATCCATAAATTCTTTTAAGATTCTTACCAGTCGTACATATTCTTTTCTCGTGACTAGAGTGTGCTGAGTCCAGTTCTTGAGCTATAGAGTAGGTCTTGTCGATTACCTGTTTGGTCTTCGGAACAGTATCTGTGTTAATTTCAACCCTCTGGTTTATGTCTCACCCCACCCCCACTTTTCCCCTTTATCAGCCATAAGTGTGTTTTCTGAATGTGTGACCCTGTTTCTGTTTTGTAATTTAGTTCATGTGTAACCATTTTTAGATTCCACCTATAAATGATATCTTATGCTGTGTCTTTTTGTGTCTGAATTTTGTCACTTAAAATGATCGTATCTAAGTCCACCCGAGTTGCTGCAACTGGCCTTATTTTGTTGATTTCATGGCTGAGTACTAATTCCTTGTACATAAGTACCATATCTTCTTTATCCATTTTTTCCTTCCAAGGACATTTACATTGTTTCCAAGCCGAGGCTCCTGCAAAAGGGCTGCACTAACAGTTGAAGTGCCTGTTTTTTAAAGATTTAGGGTTCCCCCGAGATATACACCCAGGCGTGGAAGTGCCGTATGCTCTGTAGCTCTATTTTTTAAATTAATTAATTGTTTTTGCCTGGGTTGGGTCTCTTATTGCACGTGGGGTTGCTCTGTTTGCAGCAAGTTGGGGCTACTCTTCGTTGAAGTGCGCGGGCTTCTCATTGCAGTGGCTTCTCTTCTTGCAGAGCACGGGCTTTAGGTGTCAGGCTTCAGTAGTTGTGGCACCCGGGCTCCGTAGTTGTGGCTCGCGGGCTCTAGAGCACAGGCTCAGTAGTTGTGGCGCACGGGCTTAGTTGCTCCGCGGCATGTGTTATCTTTCCTGACTAGGGCTCGACCCCGTGTCCTCTGCCTTGGCAGTTGGATTCTTAATGTCTGCGCCACCAGGAAGTCCCTGTAACTCTGTTTCTTAGAATTTTTAGGAAACATCATACCCTTCTCCAGCGTGGCTGTTAGCAATTGACATTCCCACCATCAGCGCAGCAGGGTTCCGTTTTCTCCACATCCTGTCCTCCATTTCTGGTTTTTACACTTTGTGAGGTTGGCCATTCTGACTGGGGCAAAGTGACACATCTCTGTAGTGTTGATTTGTATTTCCCGCATGTTTGGTTGGCCACAAAGGTCATATGGGTTTCAACCTGTACACCCGTTTTGGCCAACTGAATCGTAGGCAATGTTGAGCAGCTTTCACGTGCTTTAACGGCGAGTCCAATCTACCTCTTGCAATCCGGTTCCTGCAATTCTGCCTTGTTTTCAAGTCCTTTTCAGTTACTTACCCCAAGACATTTTTCTATGATAGTTGTCATTTACAACCTTGCCCCTGAGCAACTGTCTTCAACTTGTTTTTGGAACTGGCCACAAGGTGGCAGGATTGCTTCAAGCCCCATTCTGGTTACAGGGGCACCCTGAGCCTTTGGGAAATTCCTCTTCCTTATTGGAAATTAGAGTGGCATGTGCTGTCCAAACACGTAGAGCTTGTTTCTCATTCCTTCCCCCACTTCCCTTTCATCCTCCCGACAAATTCCAAGCCGTGCACGACCGACCGGCTGTTGAGTGTGTTGACTTCCCCAGGTGGGGAGACTCTAAGGAACGAGGAGGGAGCAGGGACCCCTCCCCCAGGACATGTGGAGATAAGGTGACTTTTCCAAACTCTTCCCACCCATCCGGGCCCCCATCCTCTGGGGTTCTGTCTGGACACTGCGTGGTTTCCAGCTGTGCGGGGCTCTGGCGCTGCCCTGCAGGGAGCAGCCCTGCTACCCGCGCCTGCAGCGCCACCTGCTGGTCTCTCCGTCCTCCCATCGGGCACAGTCTTCACCTTCCCCGCTGCCTCGGATGCTCTGTCTCCGCACTGTCCTGTGATCAGCCCCTCGTCCCCACCGCCGTCACCCCCAGCTCCACACCCCTCCTCCAGCCTCAGGGATGACCCAGGACCCTTCCTGGGCTCCCCGCCTGCCCACCCTTGGTCGGTGTCCTCAGTCCACCTGTGCAGACAGGTGAGGATCCCCTCCAGAGGTTCCCAAACGCTTCACCCCCTACATCCTCCCCGGGGTCGGCCCGTGTGCTGTCGGGATGTTCCACCCTCGGCAAGCCCCCAAGTACATGGCAAGGGCAGGCATCAGGCAGGCCTGCTGCGTGCACTGCTGTGCGTCCTGCTGTATACACAGGCATGAGCCTGCCCAGGGTGCAGGAAAGGCAGCCTTACCTCGGGATGTGGGGAGAGGGGCTGCCCACAGGGTGGACGTCAGCTCTCGGCTCACCAGGCAAGGGCAGCCGGGTTCTCGCTCCTTGGACCCTTTCTCACCCAGCCGGACCATGACCCGGCTTTGTTCCCACCTCCGTAGTCCCTCCATTGGCCTCGCTTTTGTGAGCAGAGCAGGACAGTGTGGTCTGTGGTCACAGGCTGAGACACGCAGACACTGGCTGACCCGCGGGCACCCATGCTGACCCCACGGAATGGGCACTGCACCAGGGCCTGTGCGGTGTGGGTTCACCTGCCCACAGAGAGGCCGGGCCTCTGTCCTGGCTCCAGAGGTCACCTTGAATCTGATGGGAGTGTCCGTGCTCCGTGGGCCTCGCTCCAGGCTGGTCTGTGCTGATGGCGTGATACATGGTGGGGCTTCCTGGGTCCCCGCCCCCCCCGGGGGCTGGAGGCCAAGGTCAGGCACATGGCGGTCCCCACGTTGACGTGACAGACCCCAATGAACCCTGCACTTCAGGACTCAGGTGGGCTTCCCTGGGCTGCCACAGCCGAGGAGGCTGGACCCTGCTCGTCCCCCTGTCCTCGCTGATTTTAACTTGCATCCTTCACCATAATAAACCCTGAGTATAACAGCTTCAGGGAATTCTGGGAGCAAGAAAAAAGAAGCCGGGGAGGGGGTCTCTGGGTCCCCAGCTCTGCAGTTGGGGGCAGAAGTCGGTGGGGAGGATCTTGGGGCCCTGGAATCTGAAGGGCTCCCCTACCAGGGGAGGGGTAGGAGACCCCGGGTGGTAGTTAAGCTGAGTCCAAGGCCCTCCTGTGTAGGAGGCATCCTAGCCCCGGGGATCCTGAAGCGGCCGGCTCCCTCCTCCCCTCCGCCTGCAGGCCTGGTCCCTGCTCTTGAGAGATTCCCTAGGGTGGCGTCCTGGTGCTGGAGGTGCCCCGATGCTGCGGCCTCCTGAGTCTCCAGGGAGGATAACGGGAATGGGGGAAGACCTGTTCACAGAAAGGGAGCTTCTGCCGGAACAGAGCCTGGGTCTGCTGCCCCCGACCCCAGGTGCACTGGGGCAGGAATGTGAGAGCGAGGCTCCCTCCCCTCCCAGGACACACAGGACACATGGACGCTGGTCGCTGGACTCCCACACAATATTAAAATCTCCCACGCAGGCCTGTTGGGTGAGAGACACTATTTAAAGACTATTAATGGGACCAGGGGGGCCCAGGGAGTGAGGCTGATGTGGGGAGACTTGGAAAATCACCCAAGGTTGCATTCTCCCTGCAGCGACCCCGCAGGTGAGCCCAGGTGGAGGTGGACCCATCAAGTCAGAGCCCACATCCTGGGCCTTTGGAGGACAAATAGCCAAGCACCCCCAGTACTTGCCTCCCTCTGCTGCAGTTAGGGCCTGCCCTGTCTTCATGGCCAAGTTCTCACCCCTCCCAGAAGCCCTCTTGGGGGTTAATGCGACGGGGGTGTCCATGGCAGGACTGGAGGGTCTGTGGTGGGCTGGAGGCCTCGTGGCAGGCAGGCGGGCTCCCACCGATCCTGCCGGTCCACACCTCCTGGTCATAGGCCCGCACAGAGTCCACCAGGCTGTGGATGTGGTAGAAGGTGCCAGGGGCCGGTCCAGCCCATGCAGGTTTCTGACCACCGAGCGGTCTGTGTGGAGTATTCCCAGGGAGCCCTGGCCGTGCTCGCACCCTCCCGGGAAGGACACGTCAGCGTGGTCCCTGGAATGACCGGGAGGTCAGCCAGAAGTGCCCCCCACCCAACCTCACTGTTACCACAAGAAACAAGAGACAACTCCATGCAGAAAGACAGAACATCACCAGCCTGATGCTGTCCTGAGGAAGGTCGGCTGGCATCTGGGAAGTGGGTGCTATGGTGGGTTGAATGGGGAGGTCCCCCCAAAAGTTATGTCCACATCATGGCTCCCAGAATCTGAGAAAAGAACCTTATTTGGAAGTAGAGTCTCTGCAGGTATAATTAGTTACGGATCTGGAGATGAGGTCATCATGGATCCGGGTGGCCCTGAATCAGTGACAGTGTCCTTCTAAGAGACTAGAGGAGAGACACAGACACACAGGAGACACCATGTGAAGACGGAGGCAGAGACGGGAGGGATGCGGCCACAAGCCCAGGGACGCCTGGAGCCCCCAGAAGCTGGAAGAGGCGGGAAGGACCCTCCCCTGGAGCCTCCGGAGGGAGCGCGGGCCTGGGACACCTTGACCTCAGACGTCTGGTCTCCGGGACTGAGAGAGGACAGGTTTCTGTTGCTCTGAGCCTCCGTTTGTGGTCGTTTGTCA
>NW_020173687.1:4398-11051 GCF_003031525.2 Neophocaena asiaeorientalis asiaeorientalis | reverse complement strand
CTGCCCAGGGTGCAGGAAAGGCAGCCTTACCTCGGGACGTGGGGAGAGGGGCTGCCCACAGGGTGGACGTCAGCTCTCGGCTCACCAGGCAAGGGCAGCTGGGTTCTCGTTCCTTGGACCCTTTCTCAGCCAGCCGGACCATGCCCCGGCTTTGTTCCCACCCCTGTTGTCCCTCCATTGGCCTCGCTCTTGTGAGCAGAGCAGGACAGTGTGGTCTGTGGTTACAGGCTGAGACACACAGACACTGGCTGACCCGCGTGCACCCAGCTGACCACGCGGAACGGGCACTGCACCAGGGCCCATGCGGTGTGGGTTCACCTGCCCACAGAGAGGCCGGGCCTCTGCTCCTGGCTCCAGAGGTCACCTTGAGTCTGATGGGAGTGTCCGTGCTCTGTGGGCCTCGCTCCAGGCTGGTCTGTGCTGACGGCGTGATACACGGTGGGGCTTCCCGATTCCCCCCCGGGGGCTGGAGGCCAAGGTCAGGCACATGGCGGTCCCCACGTTGACGTGACAGACCCCAATGAACCCTGCACTTCAGGACTCAGGTGGGCTTCCCTGGGCTGCCACAGCCGAGGAGGCTGGACCCTGCTCGTCCCCCTGTCCTCGCTGATTTTAACTTGCATCCTTCACCATAATAAACCCTGAGTATAACAGCTTCAGGGAATTCTGGGAGCAAGAAAAAAGAAGCCGGGGAGGGGGTCTCTGGGTCCCCAGCTCTGCAGTTGGGGGCAGAAGTCGGTGGGGAGGATCTTGGGGCCCTGGAATCTGAAGGGCTCCCCTACCAGGGGAGGGGTAGGAGACCCCGGGTGGTAGTTAAGCTGAGTCCAAGGCCCTCCTGTGTAGGAGGCATCCTAGCCCCGGGGATCCTGAAGCGGCCGGCTCCCTCCTCCCCTCCGCCTGCAGGCCTGGTCCCTGCTCTTGAGAGATTCCCTAGGGTGGCGTCCTGGTGCTGGAGGTGCCCCGATGCTGCGGCCTCCTGAGTCTCCAGGGAGGATAACGGGAATGGGGGAAGACCTGTTCACAGAAAGGGAGCTTCTGCCGGAACAGAGCCTGGGTCTGCTGCCCCCGACCCCAGGTGCACTGGGGCAGGAATGTGAGAGCGAGGCTCCCTCCCCTCCCAGGACACACAGGACACATGGACGCTGGTCGCTGGACTCCCACACAATATTAAAATCTCCCACGCAGGCCTGTTGGGTGAGAGACACTATTTAAAGACTATTAATGGGACCAGGGGGGCCCAGGGAGTGAGGCTGATGTGGGGAGACTTGGAAAATCACCCAAGGTTGCATTCTCCCTGCAGCGACCCCGCAGGTGAGCCCAGGTGGAGGTGGACCCATCAAGTCAGAGCCCACATCCTGGGCCTTTGGAGGACAAATAGCCAAGCACCCCCAGTACTTGCCTCCCTCTGCTGCAGTTAGGGCCTGCCCTGTCTTCATGGCCAAGTTCTCACCCCTCCCAGAAGCCCTCTTGGGGGTTAATGCGACGGGGGTGTCCATGGCAGGACTGGAGGGTCTGTGGTGGGCTGGAGGCCTCGTGGCAGGCAGGCGGGCTCCCACCGATCCTGCCGGTCCACACCTCCTGGTCATAGGCCCGCACAGAGTCCACCAGGCTGTGGATGTGGTAGAAGGTGCCAGGGGCCGGTCCAGCCCATGCAGGTTTCTGACCACCGAGCGGTCTGTGTGGAGTATTCCCAGGGAGCCCTGGCCGTGCTCGCACCCTCCCGGGAAGGACACGTCAGCGTGGTCCCTGGAATGACCGGGAGGTCAGCCAGAAGTGCCCCCCACCCAACCTCACTGTTACCACAAGAAACAAGAGACAACTCCGTGAGGAAAGACAGAACATCACCAGGCTGATGCTGTCCTGAGGAAGGTCGGCTGGCGTCTGGGAACTGGGTGCTATGGTGGGTTGAATGGGGAGGTCCCCCCAAAAGTTATGTCCATGTCATGCCCCCCAGAATATGAGAATGGAACCTTATTTGGAAGTAGGGTCTCTGCAGGTATAATTAGTTACGGATCTGGAGATGAGGTCATCATGGATCCGGGTGGCCCTGAATCAGTGACAGTGTCCTTCTAAGAGACTAGAGGAGAGACACAGACACACAGGAGACACCATGTGAAGACGGAGGCAGAGACGGGAGGGATGCGGCCACAAGCCCAGGGACGCCTGGAGCCCCCAGAAGCTGGAAGAGGTGGGAAGGACCCTCCCCTGGAGCCTCCGGAGGGAGCGCGGGCCTGGGACACCTTGACCTCAGACGTCTGGTCTCCGGGACTGAGAGAGGACAGGTTTCTGTTGCTCTGAGCCTCCGTTTGTGGTCGTTTGTCACAGCTGCCCCGGGAAGCTAATGCAGCTGGTGAGCAGCTCCCTGGCCTGATCTAAGCCCTCCCGCCTCCCGTTAGGGGCAGCCCCCCGCGCCTGTGCTGTGTGGACAAACCATGTGGCTCATGCTGAACCCCGGCTCCCCTTCTGGGCACCGGCATTTTGGAGGGTGAGGGCAGAGCACACCACGTGACCAGCCCCCAGCCGGGTACCAAGCCTCTAATGGGCTTCCCTGGGGGGACGGGGGTGGGGGTAACTGTAATGGTTCTGCCCTTGTTGCTGGGGGAAGAGACACCCTAGAGACCCTCGAGGGAAGAAGGGGGCATGAAGGGTCATGAGGTGGCCGGAGCCGGGGCCCTCCCTCCCGTGCATCCCTACTGCGTGCTGTGACCCATCTCAGCTGTGAGGACACAAGTCACAAGCATGTGCCGGGTCCTGTGAGCCTCCCAGCCGATACCTGAAGGTGAGGGTGGCCCTGCAGACCCCAGCCCTCTCCTCCACGTCTAGTAGGTGGAAGACCCACTTCTCCTTGCCATTCCAGAAGCGGTTCTGGGGCTGTCCTGGGAGGGCTTCTGGGATTATGCAGGCTGAGCCCCTGTTGCTAAGTCCCCACTATCCCACAAGAGCCTCCAGAGCAAGCTGTTTGCCCTGTTGCCTGAATGACCGCCCACCAGTTTTCTGAGGAAAGAATCAGGGGTTTCTGTAGCAGCGTCTGCAGGCAGCTGTGCATCTGGGCCCACGTTCACATCTTCTGTGTAAACACCGAGAACCTTCCCTGACACGTGCCCCTGGCTGACCCCCTCTGCATGCCGACCACAGGCCCCAGTGCGGGCATCAGACTGCCCGCCCGTCTCAGCCTCCTGTTGTTGTCAGAGCTGCTCCGGGCCCTGCTCAAACCCGTGCACCCACCTTTCACAGGGCTGTCCTGCACCCCCACCTTCAGCAGGAGTTCCCCTAAGTATTTAAGTGAAGGGGTCCAGGGGTAAGAAAGGACGCTACAAACAAACGAACAGATGGAACCAGCTGGGACCAGGATGGCAACGAGTGTGACCTCCAACCGACCCCGAGTCTCATCACGTGTTGAATTTACTACATCAGCATATTAAGTGACACACCTACCGGCGGCCATGGCTGGACATGAAGGACCAGAAACGGGTAAAAGGAGGTGGTACCCCAGCCCCTTGGAAGAAGCCCCGCCCCTTCCCCGGAAGGCCTCTTCATCCCACCACTAGCCTCCCTCCTCCTTCCTTTGCCTTTACTCTTTAAAATTAAACCGCTCTCTCCAGGAGGGCAAGAAGGTGATCTGTGAACTCAGTTCCCGCTTCTCCGTTCTTTGGCCACTGAATAGAGACTGTGCTGTGTTGGTCTCGGCTTTGGTTCTGTTCTTTGCCTACTGGAACCCATGTGGGAAAAGGAAACCTTGCCCCCTGGGGCAGAGCGCCTCGCAGGCTGGGGCCCGAGCAGGGTCCACATGACTTCACTTGGTAACAGTCTGTAAGGGGACGGTGGTCTCTGCCCACGGGGTGGGGAACGCCTACAGCCACAGCACCGTCTCTGACACCCCTGACAGTCGTGACGCGGTGACACTGGCTGCTGGGCGTCCAGTCAGGTGGGACCAGAGGCAGCACCTGGTGCCAGGTGAGACGTGCCTTTTCACGGGCAGGGGACATAGGAGATATTAGGACTTTGTGTCTAGGAAACAAACCAAACAGCCAGAAGGTGATCTGAGCTGTGGACTTGAAACCCACGTGCGCGGTGAGGGCTCCCACTGGACACTGGCTCGGGAACTTCCGCACAGGCGAGACCACACCCATGCTTCCCACCCAACCCCTCCAGGCCTCCCTGCGGGCACAGCTGGGCCTGCGCCCCTCAGGCTCCCCGACCCAGAGCCTGGAGGGCTGATGCTGCCAGGGCCTGGGGACGCGAGGGGTCCCTCCACCAACGCTGCTCGGCCCCTCCTCCCCAGTGACCAGGGGAGGGAAGCCCCGTGGAGTATGAGGCCCGGCACAGGCAAAGCACACCCCCCGGGACCCCCGGCCCTGCCCTGCTTCCTCAGGCCCACCGCTTGCCCCTCCCTGTGCCCACGTCCCACCGACCCACATTCCCGGTGTGGACGTCCACGTGCACAAGCCGCTCCGTGTCCTGTTCCCGCATGGGACACCCCCATCCCTGCTTCTCCCTAATGAGAGCCTGGACCCCGAATGTTCTGGGCAGGAAGAGAGCCGAGGAGGCCACCGACCTGTCCCATCTGCCTCCCGGGGCCCCAGACACAGGGCTCGGGGGCTGCTGGGCCTTGCGGTCTGGATGCTCCCAGGTGTGGGATGAAGCTGCCACTGCCCACTGGAGCTGCTCCTTCCGAGACTCAGGAAACAGGGGGACCCACCAAACGGAGCCCGTCCCCAGGCTCTGCTGCAAGCCTGCTCGGCTTTGCTCTCCCGATCCTGAAGACAGACCTGCGGGAAACAGGGCCTGCGATTCCCATACTGACGGTGTTCTGTGGAATTCCCACTAGACCCCTTCCTACCCTGTTCTGAGCGAATTACTAGTCAGTCCATGCTACCATCACCCCACGAGCAGACCGGGAAGCTGAGGTTCCGAGAAGCCAAGTAATCTAGCCGGAAGCACAGCTGTGGGACCACGGAGTGGGGTCTGTACCCGCCGCCCGCCCAGGGGGACTGCCCACTCCCCGCAGCTTCCACGCCTGTTCCCTTCACCCCCTCTAATTTCCCTCAAGACTGCTTTGGCTATTCGGGGTCTTTTATGTCTCCATACAAATTTTAAGATTTTTTTGTTCTAGTTCTGTAGAAAAAGCCACTGGTAATTTGATAGGGATTGCATTGAATCTGTAGCTTGCTTTGGGTACTATAGTCATTTTCACAATATTGATTCTCCTAATCCAAGTACATGGTTTATACCTCCATCTGTTTATATCATCTTTGATTTCTTTCAGCAGTGTCTTATAGTTTTCTGAGTACAGGTCTTTTACCTCCTTAGGTAGGTTCATTCCTACGTATTTTATTCTTTTTGTTGCAATGGTGAATGGGATTGTTTCCTTAATTTCTCTTTCTGATCTTTCATTGTTAGTGTATAGGAATGCAAGAGATTTCTGTGCATTAATTTTGTATCCTGCAACTTTACCAAATTCATTGATTAGCTCTAGTAGTTTTCTGGTGGCCTCTTTAGGATTCACTATGTGTAGTATTGTGTCATTTGCAAACAGTGACAATTTTACTTCTTCTTTTCCAATTTGTATTCCTTTTATTTCTTTTTCTTCTCTGATTGATGTGTCTAGGACTTCCAAAACTATGTTGAGTAATAGTGGTGAGAGTGGACATCCTTGTCTTGTTCCTGATCTTAGAGGAAATGCTTTTAGTTTTTCACTATTGAGAATGATGTTTGCTGTGGGTTTGTCATATACTGCCTTTATTATGTTGAGGTAGATTCCCTCTATGCCCACTTTTCGGAGACTTTTAATCATAAATGGGTGTTGAACTTTGTCGAAAGCTTTTCCTGCATCTATTGGGATGATCATATTTTTATTCTACAATTTGTTAATATGGTGTATCACATTGATTGATTTGTGTATATTGAAGAATTCTTGCATCCCTGGGATAAACCCCACCTGATCATGGTGCATGATCCTTTTAATGTGTTGTTCAATTCTGTTTCCTAGTATTTTGTTGAGGATTTTTACATCTATATTAATCAGTGATATTGGTCTCTAATTTTCTTTTTCTGTAGTATCTTTGTCTGGTTTTGGTATCAGGGTGATGGTGGCCTCATATAATGAGTTTGGGAGTGTTCCTTCCCCTGAAAATTTCTGAAGAGTTTGAGAAGATTGGGTGTTAGCTCTTGTCTAAATGTTTGATAGAATTCACCTCTGATGCCATCTGGTTCTGGACGTTTGTTTGTTGGAAGATTTTTTTGTTGTTGTTGCTGGAAGATTTTTAATCACAGTTTCAATTTCATTACTTGTGATTGGTCTGTTCATGTTTTCTATTTCTTCCTGGTTCAGTCTTGGAAGGTTATACCTTTCTAAGAATTTGTCCATTTCTTCCAGGTTGTCCATTTTATTGGCATAGAGTTGTTTGTAGAGGTCACTTAGGATGCTTTGTATTTCTGTGGTGTCTGTTACAACTTCTCCTTTTTCATTTCTAATTTTATTGATTTGAGTCCTCTCCCTCTTTTACTTGAGTCTGGCTAAAGGTTTATCATTTTTGTTTATCTTCTCAAAGAACCAGCTTTTAGTTTTATTGATCTTTGCTATTGTTTTTATTTCATTTATTTCTGCTCTGATCTTTATGATTTCTTTCCTTCTGCTAACTTTGGGTTTTGTT
>NW_020173687.1:3906-4297 GCF_003031525.2 Neophocaena asiaeorientalis asiaeorientalis | reverse complement strand
TAGGTTTTGGATCATCGTGTTTCTGTTGTCATTTGTCTCTAGGTAGTTTTTGATTTCCTCTTTTATTCCTTCAGTGATCTCTTGGTTATTTAGAAACGTATTGTTTAGCCTCCATGTGTTTGTGTTTTTTACGTTATTTTCCCTGTAATTGATTTCTAATCTCATAGCATTGTGGTCGGAACAGCTGCTTGATATGATTTCAGTTTTCTTATATTTACTGAGGCTTTATTTGTGACCCAAGATGTGATCTATCCTGGAGAATATTCCATGTGCCATTGAGAAGAACGTATAATTTGCTGTTTTTGGATGGAATGTCCTATAAATATCCATTAAATCTATCTGGTCTATTGTGTCATTTAAAGCTTGTGTTTCCTTATTAATTTTCTGTCTG
>NW_020173687.1:0-3611 GCF_003031525.2 Neophocaena asiaeorientalis asiaeorientalis | reverse complement strand
GTGGTGCTGAATTCTCTTAGCTTTTGCTTGTCTGTAAAGCTTTTGATTTCTCCATCAAATCTGAATGAGATACTTGCTGGGTGGAGTACTCTTGGTGGTAGGTTCTTCCCTTTCATCACTTTAAATTTATCATGCCACTCTCTTCTGGCTTGTACATTTTCTGCTGAGAAATCAGCTGTTAACCTTATGGGAGTTCCGTTGTATGTTATTTGTCATTTTTCCCTTGTTGCTTTTAATAATTTTTCTTAGTCTTTAATTTTTTCAATTTGATTACTGTGTGTCTTGGCATTTTTCTCCTTTGGTTTATCCTGCCTGGGACTCTCTGCGCTTTGTGGACTTCGGTGGCTATTTCTTTTCCCATGCTAGGGAAGTTTTCAACTATAATCTCTTCAGATATTTTCTCGAGTCCTTTCTCTCTCTCTTCTCCATCTGGGACCCCTATAATGCGAATGTTGTTGCGTTTAATGTTGTCCCAGAAGTCTCTTAGGGTGTCTTCATTTATTTTCATTCTTTTTCTTTATTCTGTTCCATGGCAGTGATTTCCACCTTTCTGTCTTCCAGGTCACTTATCCGTTCTTCTGCCACAGTTATTCTGCTACTGATTCCTTCTAGTGTATTTTTCATTTCAGTTATTGTATTGTTCATCTCTGTTTGTTTGTTCTTTAATTCTTCTAGGTGTTTGTTCCTTAATTCTTCTAGGTCTTTGTTAAGCATTTCTTGCATCTTCTCGATCTTTGCCTCCATTCTTTTTCTAAGGTCTTGGATCATCTTCAGTATCATTAATCCGAATTCTTTTACTGGAAGGTTGCCTATTCCCACCTCATTTCGTTGTTTTTCTGAGGATTTATCTTGTTCCTTGATCTGGTATGAAGTCCTCTGCCTTTTCATTTTCTCTATCTTTCTGTGAATGTGGCTTTCCTTCCACAGGCTGCAGAATTGTAGTTTTTCTGCTGTCTGCTCTCCGGTGATTGAGTCTGTCTTAGAGGCTTGTGCAAGCTTCCTTATGGGAGGGACTGGTGGTGGGTAGAGCTGGGTGTTGCTCTGGTGGGCAGAGCTTTAATCTGCTTGTCTGTGGATTAAATCAAAGTTTAATAAAAAGTTTAATCTGCTTTTATGCTGATGCATGGGGCTGGGTTCCCTCCCTGTTGGTTGTTTGGCCTGAGGCGACCCAGCACTGGAGCCTACCTTGCTCTTGGTGGGGCTAATGGTGGACTCTGGGAGGGTTCACGCCAAGGAGTATTTCCCAGAACTTCTGCTGCCAGTGTCGTTGTCCCCATGGTGAGCCGCAGCCACACCCCGCCTCTGCAGGAGACCCTCTAAAACTAGCAGCTAGGTATGGTCATTCGCCTACGGGGTGACTGCTCCTTCCCCTGGGTCCTGATGTGCACACGACTTTGTGTGTGCCCTCCAAGAGTGGAGTCTCTGTTGAGACTCTGAGTCTCTGAGTGCAGTTGAGACTCTGAGACTCGGAGAGGAGTCGCACAGACTCTGGGTCCTGTGAAGCTTCGATGATTTGTGGTTCTAGAAATCCTATAGGAGACGGTCCACAGCAGGTGAAGCTAATGCTGTCAGTAGAGGCAGTGAAGCCAAAGATCTGCAGTTCCGACTAGAGGTGTTGATGTACATACAGGACAAAATCATCTCATGTGAATGTAGTTCAGGCACGTTTAAGATGAATGCAGTCATGTTAATGCCTAACATCTTCTATCTTGTGCCTCTCCTCAGGGACCCCCTCCTCAGTTCCTGAGGCTCCTGTAAGTCATGTACAGGGGAATGGAGAGTGGGCTCTGTCCAGTCTGAGCCCTGAGTTACCCTGTGTGTATCTTAGGATACTTTGTACTTCTGTAGTGGCTCTTGTAACATCATCTCTTTCATTTCGGATTTATTTGGGCCCTCTCTTTTTTTTTTTTTTTTTAAAAAATACTACTGTTGTCTTTTGTTGTTTACAGAAGTTTAATAAGTGTTTGACCTACTACCCTTACTCTATGTATACTTTTTGCCGTGAGATTTTTTACTTTACTTTTGTTTGTTTTCTTGTTACTATCAATAATTAGTGAGACTTCTTTTAAGCTAAATTCAACATTGCTTATAAAGCTGCTATATTAGTGATGACAGAGCTTTAATGGAAGTCGTGTTCTGGTTGTAAATTAGAATGCAATGTGCCAGCAAAAAGCCCCTTAAGTTTATGTCTCATTACTTCTTGTTCTTTTTTTTATCTCATTTTTTTCTTGTTCTCTTTTTAATTTTTATCAGAGCAAATTTGATTAAGATGTTTTGTTTGTTCTAGGTGTGTACGATGTGGTTCTTTTACACATATACATGTATCTATACTTCTTCAGATCATTTTCTCATGTAGGTTATGACACAATGTTGAGTAGTCTTCTTTTGGTATTCCGTAGGTCTTTGGTGATTATATATTTCACAGGTGTTTCTATATCTATGTTAACCCCAATATCCTAATGTATCCAGTCCTCACACCTTTCCATTTGGTGAACCATAACTTTGTTTAATGAATCTGTGATTGCCTTTCTCTGTGGAAATATCTTCATTGGTATTAATATTTATTGGCCATTACCTCCCTCAAAACATTTTGAGGGCAGGTTTCATTTACAGCCCTGCAGTACTTGTTCACATGAAGTGAACTAGCACAGGCTTTAAAGCTGCTTTTGCAGGTAACGGCCAGAATCCGGCAGCCTTTCTTTGTTCCCCATGCTGGTACTAGGGAACAGACCTTCCGGCCAGTGGTCTTCCTTGGTTATAAATTAGAGTGGAATGTGCCCGGATAAACCCCCAAAAGCTGATGTCTCCTTACTTTTGTTTGTTTTTTAAATTTAATTTATATTTTTATTGGTGTAATCTTCCATTGTGTATATGGACCACTTCTTGCTGCATTCCTCTGTTGATGGACATTTTCGTTGCTTCCAAGTGTTGGCTATATTAAATATTGCTGGAGTGCAAGATTGCCAGCCTGTGACTTTTTGATTCTCATTTTCTTAGGTGATAGGCCCAGCAGTGGGTGTGACTGATTGACTAGTAGCTCAATGTTTACCTTTTCAAAGCACCTCCATTGTGTTTTTATTAGTGGCTCTTACCATATCCCCCTTAGAACCGAGGGTACGAATTTCTCCACAATCCCTTCAGCATTTATAGTTTGCAGCATTTTTGCTAATGGCCAATCTGACTCTGTGACCTGATAGGTTTTTGTAATTTGGGTTTGCATGTCTTTAAAAATTCCTAAAATTCATCATTTTCCACGCCTTTTTCCTTTCTGTTAAAAATAAAGTGTGAGTACAATATATCTCTTGAAGCTGTCTTCTTGAAACGTTGCCCTCTTTTGAATTTTTGGTCGATATTCGACCCCAGGATTTTTTTGGAGGGCAGATGTCATTACAGAACTGCAAGTTTGGTGAATATTTAGTGACCATTAGCACTGGGTTTAAAGCTGCTGTTGTGGGAAACGGCCACAAGGAGGCAGCATTTGTCCTTTCCCAAATCTGGGTGCTAGGGCAGCAGAGCCTTTCTGGAAGTCGTGGTCCTAGGTTGTAAGTTAGAATGGAATGTGTCAGGAGGAACGCCCATAAGTTTATGTCTCATTACTTCTTGGTTTTTAA
>NW_020173686.1:68892-75539 GCF_003031525.2 Neophocaena asiaeorientalis asiaeorientalis | reverse complement strand
CTGTACCTTTGTTGTTCCTTCATTTCATATTGAGGAAAACAGTGCCAAATCCAAAGCCATGAAGCTCTTGTCCTGTGTCTTCTTCTAAGACTTTTTATTTTATTAGGTCTTATATTTAGTTTCTTAATACGTTTCCAATAATTTTTGCATATGATGTTAGGTAAGGGTCCATCTTCCTTCTTCTGCATGTTGACAACAAGACTTCTCAGCACCATTTGTTGAAAATACTATCCTTTCTACTTTGAAAAGTCTTGGCAACTTGTCAAAAATCATTTGGCCATATATCAGGGTTTATTTCTGGGTGTTCTATTCTATTCTATTAGCCTTGAATAAGGGAGAAAATAGTATAACCTATCCAGGTTGATGAAGAACATAAAGAAAGACCAGGACTGAGAATTAGGAGGGCAATACAAAACAGCAGGGAGTGAAAGACAGTGTGAGAGAAGAGCTTGTATTTGCATGTTCATGGAAATATGATCATGTTTAACCACTAAATGTTTGAACAATACGGTAAATGTGCTAGCAAGAAATATAACACTTACCCATCTCTGGGAAATATACTATGGGCATAAAGATAAAATACACACAAATATATTAAAAAGGGAAGGGTTTTCATGGTGTGAGAATATGGTGGGATTTGAAATACAATTTACTTCTGTTCTACCATTGTCTCTAAAATTTATCAAAGTGTATATACAAGCAATTCCAATTCTGGTAATGTGCTTGACAGGTTTATATATGAACTTCAGCAGACCAGTAAACGTACATTCATAGGAGGACTGTTCCCTAATCCAGAAAACAAAACACAAAGACTGGAAAGACTAGAGTTCACTTTGTCAACACACATACAGATGCAGCGATGGTGAACGGTCCAAAAACAGGTGAGCATGGGTGCAAGAGGTTAATCCCCAGGCTGGGGTCGGGTGCAGAGTTTGAGGGTAACACAGCTAGAAAAGCCTTTGTCCTATCCTGGATTTTTGAGGTATGGAAATTCACAGATCACTACCTTCATTTCAAAATGAATGAATTCACTATTAAATTTTTTAAAACAGGAGAAGTAAACATGAGTGATAATAAATTTCAAACTGTCGCTAATCAAATAAGATACTAAGAAAAATTAAATAATATGATTTAAGAATGAAGTGGAGAGATTGTGCAAGATGGGAGCATTCAAAGACCCAGAGCTTGATGCCTCTCATGGGCACACCAAAGTCACAGCTGTTTACAGAACAGCAATTGATGAAAAAGGCCGGGACCTAACATAAAAGATGTTTTAGAGCTAAAGATATAAGGAAGGCACCTCGGCAAGACAAGAAGGAAGGGCAAAATCTCAACAGAGTCAAGACCCATACCACCAGGTGGGTGGCCCACAAATGGGAGAATAATTACAATTTCTGAGGTGCTCCCAGGTAGCAAGGGGTATGAACAGAACATCAGGCTCCCAAGCCAAGGGATCCTGTGCTGGAAAGAAGAGTTCCTAGAAAGTTGGGCTTTGAAGACCAGTAGTGCTTATTTTCCAGAGAGCCAGAGGGTTGTGGGAAATAGAGATTCCACACTTAAAAGATGCTCACAGGGCTTCCCGGGTGGCGCAGTGGTTGAGAGTCCGCCTGCCGATGCAGGGGACATGGGTTCGTGCCCCGTTCCGGGAGGATCCCACATGCCACGGGGCAGCTGGGCCTGTGAGCCACGGCTGCTGAGCCTGCGCGTCGCGAGCCTGTGCTCCACAACGGAAGAGACCACAACAGTGAGAGGCCCGCGTACCGCAAAAAAAAGAAAAAAAGATGCTCACAAAATCCCACATGACCCGATTATCAGAACAGAAGCAGTCATTTGAAAGGATCCTGGGTCACACCTACCTCCTGATCTTGGAAAATCTCCCAGAGAGGCAAGTGGCAACTACAGAACAGCCTCAGGGACATAGACACTGGCAGCAGCCATTTGGAGGAGCTCCTTCTACCTCGTGGCCACTGGTACCAGCAAGCATAATTTCAGAATCCTTCCTCTATCTTTTTAGCCTCAGGACCTAACCCTACCCATTTCCACCGGACCATAGACACAAGTACTAGGATGCTGCAGGCCAAGCAACTAACTGAGCAGGGGCACAGCCCCAACCACCAGCAAACAGGCTGCCTTCAGACCCTCTCAATGCACAGCTGCCCCTGGACATGGTCTGAGCCACCAAAAGCCCCAGGACCAGCCTCCACACCTCAGTGGACAGGCACCAGCCCCAGAGTCCCTGGCCCCTCTGACACGTGAGCCTGCTCTGGACTTGGAATCAGCCTCACCTGTCGGCAGGTGATTACTGCACAGGGACTGGATGGAGCTTGGACCTACCCAACAGCAAACGTCCTCTAGCCTTAGGATCAGCCTCCTACACCAACAGGCATGCACCAGCTCCAGGAATACCACAGCCTGGCAGCCTGTGTGACCAGAACACCCACCTGCAGGCCAGAAGCAGCCATGGACTCAGCTGGGTCCTGACCCTGCCCATCAGAATGCCAACACAAGATTAGGGATACCCCGGACCCTGCAGAGAGCTGTGTCAGGGACAGTGATCCAACACCAACTCTGCGACTCCTGGGCCCTGCAGACAGAACTCAGGACCTGTGTCTTCCTCCCAGTAGCCGTCATAGCCGCAGGACCAGCGACTGGGCACTAGCCCTGATATCACGTGGACTGCAATTCTACCCATAAGTGAACCAGCACTAGATTTGGTGTCCCCCAGAGTTGTGCAGCCAGCTGCCTTATGATTTAGCCTCACCAAGCAGCACAGACAGCCTCCATACATGGCAGAGTCTAGCAAACAAGCACTCTGGGGGCAGCCAAGCCTACCAGACCACCCACAGTAGTCAGCCCACCACAACAGAAGAGCCCAAGCAGTCCACATAGGGGGTACACCTTGAACATATAGCTCTAGTGACCAGGGGACAGTGGGCTGCTGGGACACATAGGACCTCTCCTACAAAAGGCCACTTCTCCAAGGTCAGGAAATGTAACGAACCTACTACATACATAGCAATAAAAACAGCAAGTTAAGAAAAATGACGTGACACAGAAACACGATCCAAATGAAGGAACAAGATAAGAAACCAGAAGAAGATCTAAGTGAAGTGGAGATAGGCAATCTCCTCAACAAAGAGTTCAAGGTAATGACTACAAAGATGATCAAAGAACTCAGGAGAAGAACCGACAACCAGAGCAAGAAGTTAATTTTTTTTTAAAAAAAGAGTTAGACCATTAAAGAACAACAAAACAGAGGTGAGGAATACAATAACTGAAATGGAAATTACACTAAAAGAAAACTACTGTAGACTAAATGATACAGAGGAATGAATCAGAAAACTGAAGGACAGAGTACTGGCAATCACTGAAGATGAACGGTAAAACAGTAGATTAAAGTGAAATGAGGAAAGTTGAACAGACTTGTGAAACAACATCAAGTGTACTAATATTTGCATTATACTGGTCCCAGAAGCAAAAAGGAAAGAGAAAGCAGTGTAGAACATACCTGAAAGCTGAAAACTTTCCTAACCTGGGAAAGAAATCAGACATCCATGTCCAGTAAACACAAGGCCAAAACAGGATCAACCCAAAGAGGACCACACCAAGACTCATTGTAATAAAAATGGCAAAAAAGTAAAGATTAAAAGACACTATTAAAAATCAACTGAAAGAAATCCAAACAGAATATTAAAGATAGTCCTCACATCACAGATGAAGAGAATAAAAGGGGAAGAAAGGAACACTGAAGAAATTAAAGAGGGATTCTAAAAATACCCAAGACAAATGAAAATGAACACACAATGATCCAAAATCTATGGGACACAGCCAGTGCAGTTCACAGGGGCAAGTTATAGTGATACAAGCTTATTCTTAGGAAACAAAAATATCAAATAAACAACCTAACATTACACCTGAAGGAATTAGAAAAAGAAGAAAAAACAAAACTCAAAGCTGTCAGAAAGAAAAAAATTAAGAAAACAATACCATATGCAATCACACCAAAAAGAATAAGATACATAGGAAAAAACAAACCTAAGCAGGTAAAAGTCATGTACTCAGAAATCTATCAGCCATTGGTGAAAGAAGTTGAAGGCAACACAAAAAGATGGGAAAATATAGCAGGTGCATGGACTGGAAGCATTAATACTGTTAAAATAACCACACTACCAAAGACAATCTACAGATTTAATGCAATCCCTCTCATAATACTAAAGCATTTTCACAGAACTTGAAAAAGTAATTTAAAAATTTGTATAGAAACACAAAGACGCCAAAGAGCCAAACAATCTTGAGAAAGAACAGAGCTGGAGGCATCACGCACCTTGACTTCAGATTATACTGCAAAGCAGCAGTAATCAAAGAGAATCGGACCGGAGCAAAAACAGACACAAAGATCACTGGGATAGAATAGAGATCCCAGAAAGAAGCCCACACACTTATATTTAATTGATTTATGACAAAGCAGGCAATATGGAGAAAAAAACTGTCTCTTCAATAAGTGGTACTGGGAAAACTGGTCAGCTACATGGAAAAGAATAAAATTAGAGTATTTTAGCACACCATATATAAAATAAACGCAAAACTGAATAAAGCCCTAAATGTAGGACCATAAAACCCCTAGAGGAAAATACAGAACATTCTTCAACATAAATGATAGTAACAGTTTTAGGTTCAGTCTACTAAGGCAAATGAAACAAAGCCAAAAATAAACAAATGGGACTTCACTACACTTAAAAGATTTTGCACAGCAAAGGAAACCAAAGACAAAATGAAAAGACAACCTGCTGAAGGAGACAATATTTGCACATGATAAGAGGTTAACACCAAAAAGATGACCAAGCAAGGGTTCATATCTCAACTACAGAAATAGCACATACAACTCAATATCAGAACAACACCCAAAATCTTTTTTTAAAAAATGAGAACACCTAAATAGACATTTTTCCAAGGAAAAAATACAGAGAGACAGCCAGAACTCACAAAGATGCTAAACATAGCTAATCGGCAATAAAATGCAAACCAAAACAATGAGATATATCGCCTCAGTCTTGTCAGGATGGCTGTCATCAAAAAGGTCACAAATAACAAAGGTTAGTGAGGATGTGGAGAAAAGGAAACTCTTATACACTGTTGATGTGAATGTGAAGTAGTGCAGCTACTGTGGAAAGAAGAATGGAGGTTCCACAAAAAACTAAAAATAGAACTACCATAACATCCAGCAATTTCACTCCTGGGTATATCAGAAGAAAACAAAAACACTATTTCAAAAAAATAACTGCACACCAATGTTCATAACAGTGTTATTTGCCATAGCTGAGATATAGAGTCAAACTAAGTGTTCATCAATAGGTTAGGGGATAAAAAAGATTTTTTATGATGACTTTGGCAAAAAATGAAATTTGCAAGAACATGGATGGACTTGGAGGGTATTATGCTTAGTAAAATAAGCCGCAGAGAAAACAAGCCTGGTAGGTTATCACTTACACGTGGCATCTAAAAAATTGAATACAACAACAACAACAACAACAAAACAGACTCACACATTAAAGAAAAAACTAGTGGTTACCAGCAGGGAGACACAGGGTGGAGGAGCAAAATAGTGATAGGTGATTCTGAAGAAGAATCCACTATGTACAAAATCAATAATCTACAGTGACGTACTGTATAGCATGGGGAATAGAGCCACTCTTTTATAATAAGTATAAATGGAGAAGAACCTAAACATTTATGAATCACTATGTTGTATCTCTGAAACTAATATAATAATGTAAATTAACTATAGATCAATAAAATATAAAGTAAGAAACAATAAGGGGAGACACTGATTATTAGATAGAAATCAATTAAATAAACACAAGTTTTAGAAATTTTTATAGTAAATCCCACACATTATGAGGCAGAAGGGGTTATGTGAGCTCTTCCTTGAAGTCAAAAAACTTGCATTCATTTCAAGTACCAGGTGATCATAGGGTACAGCCAGGGAAGATGCCATCCCCCTTCGCGGGGGGTCGGTGAATGGGCTCCCGCAACCATGCACCTCCTGATGTACAGATTCTGGAGAAACAAAGGGCGGTCACACCACAGTCAGCCTGTCAGACTGTCAGGCCACTGGGCAACCCCACCAGCCTGGAAGTGCCCACTCAGTTGCTGAAAGCAAAACTCTGTCCCCACTGTGAAGCCAGGTAATTTGGGCCAGAGAGTCAGAGGAGACGGGTAATCAACTCCTCCTCTCTGCTCACCACCTTGGGGTTACAGCAACCCCATCCCCCAATCCAACTCTGATCCTGGAGTGCCAAAGTGGGAGTGCAGGTGGGCTCTGCCGGTGCTTCAGCACCCTCTGGGAAGCCCCCTAGTTTGAATATGATTTGAGTTTGATCCTGTGAAACCATCAGAACCTCCCACCAGAGATAAATTAGGAGATTCTGGCCTTTATTAGCACGCACGGTGAACACGGTTGTCCTGGCTGTATTTTCCAACCCTCCTATTTTACCCACCTACTTTTATCCACCTTCCTCCCTGTGAGTACCTTTGACCAACCCTGAGCTCAGACTCCTGACCTATTACAGTGACTTTGTCAGTCTTTCTTTAAAAATGGACAGGTAGGGCTTCCCTGGTGGCGCAGTGGTTGAGAGTCCGCCTGCCGA
>NW_020173686.1:68663-68847 GCF_003031525.2 Neophocaena asiaeorientalis asiaeorientalis | reverse complement strand
ACCCCAGATTTGAGTCTTCTTACTCCCCAGTACCTAGTGCTTTGACCTTTGCCCAATTACTTATAAAATTACTGATAACATCTAACCCATAGAATACTGCATTTGTAGTGGTATTGTGTTAATGTTTCTATAGTGGAATAATCTTTTCTACAAGAAAAATGTACACTATCTGAAATAAATTAAA
>NW_020173686.1:68237-68509 GCF_003031525.2 Neophocaena asiaeorientalis asiaeorientalis | reverse complement strand
CTCAGGATATGCAAATACAGAATGGAGGCCCCAGAGAGCTGAGGTGCAAATGAAAGGAAGGATTTCAGTGAGCCCAGACTCTGGCATCTTCGCATACAAAGAAAAGCGCTACATTCCTCACGTTGGGAGAGCTGGTTTTCCTTAGTTAAAAATCAGCTTTTAATGTTCCCCATTACCTGCCTCAGTCCCCTGCCCTGTCCCCCCACCCCCCACAGTACTTTAGCTCAGGGAGGAAGGAGCGCAGAGGGACTCTGCTGAATAAGGGGCCTGCG
>NW_020173686.1:58401-68182 GCF_003031525.2 Neophocaena asiaeorientalis asiaeorientalis | reverse complement strand
ATTGTTGCTGCTGTGCTTAGTATCCTATTAAAGGTGTAAAATCCATAAAACACTTTAAGTTCAAAGTTAACTATGAATTTTTACCTGACCTTATTATGTCTCTGCTATTCCCAATTGCGGTTAATGAATCAGAGACTGTGGCATCACTAGTTAAAAATGAGCTTCTTAAAAAAATAGAACTCAGGCCCACCGGACCTTACTTTGTAATATATATATATATATATATATATATATTTGTGATAATTGAAGACACTCTTCTAAATTAAAACCAGTTCTCTTAACTTGCTGTTTTCTTCTTGGGTCACATCATGAACTCTTCCCGTGGCCACATGGCATGTGTACTTTTAATTTCAGGGACTGCTGACATTCCAGGATATGGCCATAGATTTCTCTCAAGAGGAGAGAGAATGCCTGGCCCAAGATCAATGGGAATTGTACAGGGATGTGATGTTGGAGAAATATAGGAACCTGCTCTCCTTGGGTGAGGATACCTTCCTTCCAGAATTCCTTATCCACCCACAGGATAAGCTACAGAACCCATAAGCTACATATGCATCCAACAAATATTTCCTAAAACAATACACCACATCAATACTACTTATAATGGCTATTATCATTAATCTAATATACTCTGGTCAAAGAATAACAAAAATCTTTAATCCAGCAGCATCCACCCTCATGAAAATCGCCCTTGTCACAAAAGTAGGACTTTCCCCGTTTCACTTCTGAGTGTCTGAAGTAACACAAGGCATTCCATGAACAACAGGCCTGACGCTATTTACATGACAAAAGTGCACCCCGATCAGTTTTATGCCACATGTCACTATCCATCAACCTAAATATACTATTAATCATAGTGATATTATAAATCATAACTGGAGGTTGAGGCAGACTTAGTCATACTCACCTGGAGAAAATTACACCCTCCTCACCAATTGCACATATAGGATGAATATGCTGGCAGTGGACTTCAGTGTTCTGGTAAGTGCACTCGGTCATGGTGTCTTTGCTATTCCCCATAAAGCATTCTCTCCATGTCTACTTCCTGTTCCTCCCACTGTGTGTGTGTGTGTGTGTGTGTGGTGTGTGTTGGGGGGCTGTGAGATGTGTGCACACAGTGTTTGGAAACTTACCTCTGCCTCAGGCTTGTCTTCTTGGCTAGTCAAACCACATCTCCAATTTTCACAGAAGCCATAGGCACTGTGCTTAAACTACAGCAAGCATTCTGGAGGTTCTTCTGGTCACGACATATTTTCAAACACCGAAAATAAGATTTGAGGACAAGTGACACTGAGCAAATGCATCTCTTGGGATAGGCTAGGTGATGGCACAGTGACGAGCAAGCCCGAGTTGTCAGTGGCTCAGAACCACAGAAGGTTTTTAACCATGGCTTTTTCCAGAACGCACAACCGAAACGAAGTATGGAGCTGACGTCACTTTATCATGCTCCTCAAGCCTGTATTCACTTTTTTGTTGGCTAGCCAAGTCCCATGGTTCTTGCTGCTGAATTCCTCAGTGATCAGGTGGTAAACTCTGAAATCGATACAGCGAATGTATAACAAGAAAATGTCAGTGCTGTCCACAGTTACAACAGCAATCACAGTTTCTTTGTCACTCATGCTATATCTGGAGAGAGCTGTCAGGGTGTTTCTTCTCCGTGTTGTCACGTAGGAACCCAGGCTGACAGAGGCCCCACCGTCTTATGGTACCACGGTATCAATCTGAGGCCGTAGGGTTTGTCACAGCACGGAAGGAAGTGTGGACAGTCACCCACCAGCTCTTACTTAATTCAGCTTGGAATCAGGGGCAAAATATATATATAATCCTGCTGTGCATCCCAAAAGAGAAGAAAACTAGAGATCATGGTGAGACCCCGGAATGTCTACCAAGACAAGCCAGCAACGATTACAGCACCGTCCCTCCCCTGGCCAACCGTGTCCCATTGTGTTTAGTCATCCAGGTTTATCCTCTGATCATGTGCCTTTTAGCACTGGCTCATCACGTGCCTAGATTTGTTAACTGCCCTGACCCTGCTCTCTCACAGGCCCCTTAGCAGCGTTCCCACATGTTCCAATAAATACGGTCACAAATGGTCCCTTGACATGTATCCCATCCCATGCCCCCATCTGGCTGATGCTCCCAGTGACACAACAGAGCAGCCACTCAGTGATGGGAAAAATGAATGGTCCACACCATGACGGACACTGAGCCCCACACCCATAAAATGTTCACCCTACCCCAGTGGCGCTGGGCGAGATGATGTACAGAAGAATATAAGCAAAGAAAGTGAGTCTGGAAATCACATTCTATGAAGAACTGCCAAAAGAACCGGGCAGCATTTAACCTGGAAGGGAAAAAAAAGTGTTGAAAAGCAGACATTGTGCCTATAAATATCTTGACGAATGTAAAATAAAATTGCCTTCCCAAAGCCGAAGAAGGCCAGTGGGTGGGGTTGCATTCTCTCTTACAGATTTTCCCACTGTGTATCTCAGAGTGGAGCAGGGGACCCCGTGGAGTGGGGACCAGGGCCTCTGGGAGGGACTCCCGCCTTGGGCTGGAGTTGAGATTCAGTGGCTACTCAGTCTTGATTCTATGGTTTCTGTCCCTCTGTGTAGATGTACCCATGGTGTCCTTCTGAAACTTTATTCAAAGAAAGAGAGAGAGACTGGCTGCCTGTGCAGGGCTGTGCATGGACAGGATGGGGGGAAAGACGCCATAATTTTGAGAGGCCCTCAGAGAAGAGACGGAATAAGTCAGCTTTCCACATAGGATCAGTGGTCAAGGGCTCCTTCACGCCACCAAATTTGCACATGTCTGTTCCGGCCTCACTTGTCTCAGGCTGTGTGATGTAATGGTCAGCAGCCCAGGCTGAGGGGCTAGGAAGGCCTGAACTTGAACCTGAGCTGTGCCCCATGCTGGCTGTGACCTTTCACAAGTTGCTCCCCCCATCTAAACTCAGTTTCCTCCTATCCAAAATGGGGCTCCTGGTGGTCCTGTGGTGGGTGCTCATAAGGGGCCAGGCCACAGTCCCTTGAAGACCCCTAATTTCAATGATGCGGGGTGACAGTTCTGTGCATGCCCCGAGCCCTGGTGCCATGGACTTTGTCTGCATCGTGGCCTTGTGGCTTCCTGTAGAGGGTGCCCATCCCCCGGCAGGTACACCCCTGAGTTCACACCCCTGGGGGCAGTCCTCAAGCAGTGAAAGCCAGGGGTCTGTGCGTAAATCCCCCAGCTTCCCCTGTGCAGTGGAACAGTTCTGAAGTGGGTTCTATGATGGTTCCCAGATGTCCCCTGCAGGACTGAGCCCCACTCACCCACAGTGATTACCTGTCCATGGAGGTACCTTTTCAACTTTTCTCCCTTCCCATCTCACTGTGCCCTTTCCCCCACTTCAGCTTCCTGGAACCACCTCCTAAGTAAACCACTTGCACCCAAATCCTCCTCTCGGGTTCTGCTTTGGGGGAGCCCACATTCCTCCCGGTAGCTCTCTCATAGGTTCATTGTGAGATTTGAATGAGGTAACTAATATAGGTGGAGAGAGCTGGGCACATAGTAGATGCTCAATAAAGTTAGCTCAGGCTGTGACTGTTATTAGCACAATTTCAATCATATTCCTTAAGGTCTAGCTCCTCTTGACTCTGAAATCCTGTAAAAGTGAATGCAAAAAAGAAAAAAATGCCGTGCAGAGAAAAAAACGGTGCCTTGGGAAAACACTTGTGTCAGTAAGTGGGCAACTCACCTCCACGTACCCACCCTTGCCCGCAAGCTAAAGAATCAAAGGGATTAGGAATAAGTGGCCAGAGTAAATCTGGTGTCCTCTTCCTTCTCGATCATTTGCTCCCTCTTGAAACCACAGTGTGTTATCAACATCGAAATGAAGGCACTGTCTTTAAGCATGCAAAGGGGTAGGTGTTTGCAACCCGCGTTTTCGATGTTGTAGCCCAGTGTTTAGAAATTATAAATCCTACATCAACCCAAACATTTCTTTTTTAAAAAAAATTTTATTGGAGTATAGGCGATTTACAATGTTGTGTTAGTTTCAGGTTACAGCAAAGTGATTTAGTTATACATACACATATATTCATTCTTTTTCAGATTCTTTTCTCACGTAAGTTACCACAGAACACTGAGTAGAGTTCCCTGTGCTATACAGTAGGTCCTAGTTGATTATCTTTTTTATATATAGTAGTGTGTATATGTTAATCCCAACCTCCTAATGTATCCCTCCCCCCACCCCCTTTCCCCTTTGGTAACCATAAGTTTGTTTTTGAAGTCTGTAAGTCTGTTTCAGTTTTTTACATAAGTTCATTTGTATCATTTTTTTAGATTCCACATATAAGTGATATCATATGATATTTCTCTTTCTCTGTCTGACTTACTTCACTTAGTATGATAATCTCTAGGTCCATCAGTGTTGCTGCAAAGGCATTATTTTGTTCTTTTTGATGGCTGAGTAATGATCCACTGTATATATGTATCACATCTTCTTTTTCCATTCGTCTGTCGATGGACATTTAGGTTGCTTCCATGTCTTGGCTATTGTAAATAGTGCTGCAGTGATCATTGAGGTGCATGTATCTTTTCGAATTATTGTTTTCTCAGAGTATATGCCCAGTAGTGGGATTGCTGGGTCATATGGTAGTTCTCTTTTTCATTTTTTAAGGAACCTCCATACTGTTCTCCATAGTGGCTGTATCAATTTCCATTCCCACCAACAGTGTAAGAGGGTTTCCTTTCCTCCACAGCCTCTGCAGCATTTATTGTTTGTAGACTTTTTGATGATGGCCATCGTGACTGGTGTGAGGTGATACCTCGTTGTAGTTTTGATTTGCATTTCTCTGATAATTTGTGATGTCGACCATCTTTTCACATGCTTTTTGGCCATCTGTATGTCTTTGGAGAAACGTCTGTTTAGGTCTTCCGCCTATTTGTTGATTGGGTTGTTTGTTTTTTTGACATAGAGCTGCATGAGCTGTTTGCATATTTTTGTCAGCCCCAAACATTTCTTATGTCAAGAAAACTTAACGTTTTTCTTTGACCATCCAACTCTAAGTTTAGTAGAGGGGGGTGGGTAAAACAAATTTTTCCTGATTCTTGGAAACCTCAAATGCATCACAATGTTCTGTTTGATATCTGAAAATCATTCATTTTGTTACTATCCATTCTGCAGCAGAATCATTTCTTTAGTCTTTCGCCAGAATATTCATATACAAGAGAAAGTTATCTTTGGGTCATTCACTGTATTACTTGCCCAGTCCTTTCCATTCTGCTTCGATTGATTCTCTGTAAAATAAACAGCCATGCCTCTTTTAAAAATTGATCTTAAAGTCTTAACACACATTGCTTAAAGGATGGCCAAAAAATACACCCTTATGTGCAAAGAAAAGTCATACAAAAATGAGAGAATTGCATCCAATCAGCATCCAGCATTATAAGATGCTATGTTATAAAATACATTTGTATCCATGTAAATTGTATTCTGTAATAACATAGCAACTTTTATTATGAGTTCATTGTTTTGGGGAAAGTTTAGGCCCCACGTGGCAGTACAGAAGAGGAGTTAGTCAGTTATCCTTATGCACCGTCTGTACCCAAAGGACAAAGCAACCTAAATGTCGATGTATGTTTTTTTTTTTTTTTTACTGTTCTAACATATGTTAGTGTTAACAATACACTGTTCGATAATTTGGTCTTAATTTGACAGCAGCTATGTGTCATTCTAAGGAAATCAAAACTTTAGTACTACCCGACTTGGGTAGTACCAGTCAATTTAGGAAAGGACCTAAAGTCATGTAGTTACCAGGAGCGTGGCTTCGGGAATCAAATTGCCTTGGTTTGATTCCTGGCTCCCTAGCCTACTGCCTGTGGACTGAAACTATTTAACCTTTCAGTGTCTCAGTTTCCACATCTACAAAATATACATAATAGTATCTGGCCCATAATATTGTTTTGATGATTACATGAAATCATCCATATATAATCAATAAACATTCACATATAGGGCTTAGCTCCAGCCCAGAATTATTAAATATTTGATAACCATGCACTAGTAATAGGAGTAATAGTGGCAATGGCTTCTTTATCAAAATTCAACAATCGTTCCCATTGGAAAGCAGCTTCTTTAGTCATGAGGAATATGCTTTGGTCATTATTAATTCAGTTTATACAGCGCATATTCAAGAGCATAGGTATCGCTACAACCAGGTCGTTGAATATTTTTTCTTTCAGTAATGACATAAACAGAAGTTTGGAGGTATGGCCTGGAATAAATTTTTTTAACTCAGTAGAAGATTTTCAACGTTCTGGTGATGAAATCTAAAAATAATAGTAAACACAGGCCAAATATATGTCAGGCACTAATCTTAGTAATTGATATGTGATCACTCACTTCAGCCTCACAAGTACCCTCTTCTTATCCCAGCTTTATAAATGGGGAGACTGAGGCAAAGAGAAGTTAAATATGGCCTTGAGGACATAGGACTAGAAGTTGTGGGGACTTGGGAGTCATACCCAGGGAACAGGCCTCCAGGGCTGTGTGCCTGAAGGCAGGATAAGTGTGTCCAGGACCCACGGCTACTCCTCTGGTGTGGGCACCTCTCCTGGACTCCCCCCCAGCAAACTCTCCTGGGTCAGCTTCTCTGCTATCCAGCCCCTTCCTGATGCCTGCACCTCACGATGCAGTATGTTCCTTGTTCATGATTAAGCCTCTCCGCCCATGACCACGTCTAAAGCTCAGATGAGAGGAGAGTTTCCCCTGACAGGTGATAGGAGATCATGTGGTGAACTTGGCACAGGTAAATGAATGTCAAAGTCATGTTCCTCCTGGGAAAGATGTTCTCACATCATAGTGGTCTTCTCTAAGCAAAGCAAGGATTTTCAGGTAGGTAGAGTTGTTGACAAAGTGGATATTTAGAGAAATCTCAGATCGCTCCGAAAGAGAAATTGTCAACCTCATTTACAGAAGACTGGCCTGTGAATCTGAAAACTGTGGAATTCCCTGTTTTTATGTCTGAGATCCCCAAATGTGCCAGATCCTCCTACTGTGGCAGCTTCCTCCCACGTTTGTGTATCCTCAAAAAAGATGTTGTGCTAATCAAGAAATTTTCAAGAGAAACAGTCATCAGCTGTGTCTTATTTGAAATAACAACACCTAGATACAGCCAAATCTATCCATTCATAGTTGTGCATATGCATAGTTTGCTTTATCCTTGCCCCAGCTCTTTACATACTGAAGGAGTGAAATTGTTGGCACCACAAAAGTTGTGATGGTTTGATTTATTTTTTTTCAATAGGAAAAATCAAAACTTCAAAACAGAAAGCAAAGGCAGATGTTTAGGTTTGCCTGGTGTGGATTGAAACCCTCTCCTCCTTATTTATTAAAGGTCTTCCATGTTAGGTTACTGACTGCATAAAGGAAATTTCCAGGGAATGGGTATTTCCTGTTAATTTTTCATGCTGGGTCCTGGGAAAAGAATCAGAGACCCTTAGACAGAATTGCACAGTGGGGCCTTCAGAGGAAGGTGTATATATGCACATTACAGTCAGAGCTTATGCAACTTCTGGCAAATCAGCTGAAACAGGCCATCTGAAGTTCACGAAGATGAATAATGATGGATTATTTGTATTAGTAGTCATTGGTTTCGAACCTGTAACTACAGGCTGTCACATTGATAAATAACTAGGACATTTCATTGAAAAGAGAAATGTACCTCTTGTCATCACAAACTTAGATTGATTTCAAAGTAAGAGCAATGTATTAATTAGGAGTATATATATTTTCAAAGCATTTTTCTTTTTCCTTTTGATTACACAAAATATTGTGGACCTCTTCTTATTTATTTTTCTACCATTTTGGTACAGAACGAATCAGCCAAATGTTGGAGAAGGAACTGAGCAGAAGAGATTAAAATATTGCCAAGAAAAATATTCTAACAAACTCTCAATCCAATGTCTTTTTGTAATATTCTTTTTGGACACTGAAATTGGTGCCTACTCCCTTATTTCATTTCCCTCTGAACTCTATCCACGTTGTAGAATTGAGTGAATTGATTCAGTGGTATTAGACCCTTTTTGCTTACTCTTAGACTACCACATGCCTAGATGTTTTACAAAAGGACAATATATTTGATTTTAAAGGTCGGGGTTTTTAATCTTTTTAAATAAGTTTTTTAATATTTTTGGCCGCACCAAATGGCTTGCAGATCTTAGTTCCCCAACCAGGGATTGAACCTGGGCCTTCGAGAGTGAAAGTGTGGAGTCCTAACCACTGGACCTCCAGGGAATTCCCTTAAATTACTTTTTCACATCAGTTTGGATATTCTTTTTTTTTTTATTGAAGTATACTTGGTATACAATGTTGTATTAGTTTCAGGTATACATCAAAGTGATTTATATATATATATATATTTATTTATATATATATTTATACATATATATTCTTTTTCAGATTCTTTTCTATTGTAGGTTATTACAAGATAATTGAATATAGTTCTCTGTGCTGTACAGTAGGCTCCTTATTGTTTATCTATTTTATATATAGTAGTGTGTAGTTGAATACTCTTTATTATCACTATTTGATCCCCAGAAAGGGGGCATGCATCTTTAGACTCTAGATCTCGAGGAATTTGAGGCAGTTAGAGAAAAGTAACCCTTAACCCTAAAGCAGGAAGAAACATGTCATGGAAATAGGACTGGAAAAAGACTCATTCATCTGCTTTACCCTCAAATCTAGCTCTGCGCCTGGGTAGCTGAGTTACATTGGGCAAGTCATTTAATGTTGCCCAGTTGTCTCATCTACAAAACAAAGATGCTGGGCTAAAAGACCTTTTTCTTCTACCTCTCAAGTTCTACACTAACATTTTCCCCCAGTGGTCATTGATCCTCTGAGGAGTATGAAGAATCACCCTAGAGATACATTTTTTAAGGTAGAACTACTTATGCATACAAACATGACAGTATCTCCAGACATTCATGAATAAAAAAAGCAGTTGTCAAATAGTACAGAGAGCATGAGTCCATTTGCATGAACCAAAATGAATAGTGTGGACAAAGTCTGAAGGATGATTTCCACACTGATAACAGTGCTTAGCTCTGGGGAGAGCTCTAGAATTGGGGATGATGGTCGAAGGAGAGTTTGTTCTTATCCATAAGGTTTGTATTTTTTTAACTTGAAGTATAGTTGATTTACAGCGTTGTGTTTGTTTCAGGTGTATAGCAAAGTGATTCAGTTATACATACACACACACATATGTATTCTTTTTCAGATTGTTTTCCATGATAGGTTATTACAAGATTTTTTTGGTATAAATTTATTTATTTTATTTTTGGCTACGTTGGGTCTTTGTTGCTGCGTGCGGGCTTTCTCTACTTGCGGTGAGCAGCGGCTACTCTTTGTTGCGGTGCGCGGGCTTCTCATTGCGGTGGCTTCTCTTGTTGAGGAGCACGGGCTTTAGGCACGCGGGCTTCACTAGTTGTGGTGCACGGGCTCAGTAGTTGTGGCTCGCAGGCTCTAGAGCACAGGCTCAGTAGTTGTAGTGCGCGGGCTTAGTTGCTCCATGGCATGTGGGATCTTCCTGGACCAGGGCTCGAGCCCACATCCCCTGCATTGGCAGGCGGAGTCTTAACCACTGTCCCACCAGGGAAGCCCCATTACAAGATATTGAATATAGTTCCCTGTGCTATACAGTAGGTCCTTGTTGTTTATCTATTTTATATATAGTAGTGTGTGTCTGTTAATCCCAAACTCCTAATTTATCCCTCCCTTTCCCCTTTGTTTTCATAA
>NW_020173686.1:55864-58349 GCF_003031525.2 Neophocaena asiaeorientalis asiaeorientalis | reverse complement strand
TGTGGGATCTTCCCGGACCGGGGCACGAACCCGCATCCCCTGCATCGGCAGGTGGACTCTCAACCACTGCACCACCAGGGAAGCCCCCTGTCAGTCTATTTAAAGGTGCATTTTAAAAAAGAATTTAATTTAGTGATTAGAAATAGGAAATGAATGTAAAACTGTAAATATAGATGCCTCTCTATAAATAGTCAATAAGTAAAATCATTTAGCTCTTTATAGTAGTTGACTGAGGTGAAGAAATTCGAAGGGGAGAGAGAACAGGGAAGACAAATTAGGTATGTATACATTGAATCAAAAATCACTGTTCTGGGGCTTCCCTGGTGGCGCGGTGGTTGGGAGTCCGCCTGCCGATGCAGGGGACACAGGTTCGTGCCCCGGTCTAGGAAGATCCCACATGCCGCGGAGCAGCTGGGCCCGTGAGCCATAGCCGCTGGGCCTGCGCGTCCGGAGCCTGTGCTCCGCGGCGGGAGAGGCCACAGCAGTGAGAGGCCCGTGTACCGAAAAAAAAAAAAAAAAAAAAAAATCACTGTTCTGTAGGTCACAAATGGCCCATTATTGGCAATTTATATGGTTCAACATAATGCTAGCCATAATCTTTGAATATCACAGTTAAACAAATTACAGGACCACCTGGGCCACAGCAACTTTGGCGAATACCGCTGTGAAAGCAGAAATATTAGAGGATCCTGGAAAATCCATCACGTTGGAATCTGTAGCCCAGCTTGGTAGGAGCAGGTATTTCATTATCGTAGTCTCTGAAGCAAAACAAAAGTTTCTCCTCTTAACAATTAAAGTCGTTAAGATCCTACTGTAACATTGGAACTGCTTAAAACAGCTGCAAATATAGTTCTTCCTAAAATATCAAATGGTTGAGCCTCATATGTGTTGATTCTGGTTTTTTTGTTTCTTTGTTTGTTTGTTTTTTTGTGGTACGCGGGCCTCTCACTGTTGTGGCCTCTCCTGTTGCGGAGCACAGGTTCTGGACACGCAGGCTCAGCAGCCATGGCTCACTGGCCCAGCCGCTCCGCGGCATGTGGGACCTTCCTAGACCGGGGCACGAACCCATGTCCCCTGCCTCAGCAGGTGGACTCTCAACCACTGCGCCACCAGGGAAGCCCTGTGTTGATGCTGGAAGCATTCATGTACTGCACTTTGACGCTTTTTAAATGCTCCATTTTTCGTGAGAGATCTAATTATTGGCCAATGTGGAACTTCTCTTTTACTGTTGGTTTTAGTTATCCCTGAAAATTCTGTGAAGGAATTCCTCAGAGCACCTGGTACCATCAAAGACAGAATCAAGAAGTTGCTTGCTCACAAAAATAACATGAAAAAGAAGGTAAAAATGAAAAACATCGCAGAACCTGGAGGGACTCCTGCCCCTAAGGTTGACTCGCAGCCCTTCAACTCTGAAGAGAGCATTTCCAGAGATGCGAACCCTCATGGAACAAAAAAGAGGAATGAAGAGAGAAAGAAAGAGGGGCTGGAGGAAGAGAAAAGAGATGAGAAAGCGCTGGCAAGCCATGTGCAGGAGGAGCAAAGCCTTCTGGGAGATGTGTTTTGTATCACTTCTGTGAATTTATACATCTTATGAAAAGTGCATTGTAGTTTCTCCTGGCAAATGAAAGAAAAAGGGAAGACAGTTCCACGCCTTAAGTAAGATGGGGTCAGCTTTAAGTCCTAAGAAGCGGGGCTCTCTATAAGGTCTGGAAACTTAGTCTTCCACAGATACGAAATCCAATTTGCTGCTGTGGGACGCGCGGAGTGTCAGGCCTCTCCCCTTGCCTGGGGGGTTCCCTATTTGATGCAGACCCTCCTTCTGCTCCCGGCCAAGGAAGCCCACTTGTCCTGCCAGCACGGTTGTCTGGACGCCCAGCTTTGCATGAAGCACACGCCCAGACCCCAGAGAGTGCCCCCTGGTGGATCTGCCTGGCTCTACCTTTTTCCTTCGTGGAGGCACTTTTTACAGGCACACTCATGAAAGGAAATTTTCAGAGTTGTGTGGTTATGATCTAAAAATGCAAAATAGACAGTTGAAGGAAAGTTCTGTAGAGAGGTTAAGCTTAAGTTTTCTGCATGAGCTGGAGAAACTGCCCTTGTCCCTGGTGACCGAGCAGAGCCCATCACCAGCCTCAGCCCCTCCAGGGTGTTTTCCATGTTAAACCACCCCGGATCCCAGGTTCCAAAAAAGACTAATGCCTCCTTTTCTGTTTCTCTTTTCTTCTGAATTCAAGAACTGCTTTGTGTGGTAATTAATCCTGAGTGTATTCCCTGAGGATGAAAGTATATTCTGTTTTAAGATTCTAGGTCAGAAAGAGGTTCAAGAGAGCTCCCAGACAGAAGATTCCCCAGATATTTGCCTGTTAGCCCGAAAGCAATGAAGGCATTGAGCTGTAAAAGGAAGGAAAGCAAGAAGGTGTCCACTTACTAATCTTTAAGATTTGTAGCCTTACTCTTAGAGGTTATTTTTTTTTTTTTTTTTTTT
>NW_020173686.1:47553-55771 GCF_003031525.2 Neophocaena asiaeorientalis asiaeorientalis | reverse complement strand
GGGCACGAACCCGTGTCCCCTGCATCGGCAGGCGGACTCTCAACCACTGCGCCACCAGGGAAGCCCTCTTAGAGTTTTTTTATACTGAAACTCTGAGTAATCCTTCTTCCTTGTCTTTTTTTTTTTAAGTAATCCTTCTTCAACAATGTTCTCTTTAATACAACCAACACATACAACCTCTTTAGATGGTGGGAAAAAAATACATTGTTTTCCTTTAGTGTGAAGTTCTTTGGCCATAGAGTCTATACAGCACTGTAGCTGTATATGTTAGAATAACTTCTAGTTACAGAAACCCCCAAAACAGTGTTTCTAGTAAGACCAGATGGAGAACTACCTGGCTCGGTCAAATCAGCCCACAGAGTTGCAAGAGGTAATAAAATAGTTGTGTTAAGATGTGAAAGTTTGGGGTGGTTTGTTATACAGCAAAAGCTAACTGAGACAGGTGGTTTCTAACACTGTGCTAGGACTTGAAGAAGGACCCCCCAGCCCCAGGCCCCATGTCTTCAGTGACCAAGGAGATTTGAGAGCATAGTTTGGCTTAGATTAAAGGAAAATAGAAGGGAGACCTTGAAGTGAAGGACAGTGCCCCAGTAATCCAGGTTACAGGAAGAGATATTGAACCAGAAATGAAATCGGGAGGCCTGCAATTATGTTACGTATGGGGGAGAAAATCAATACACAAAGATGAGTTAAATTGAATAAAAATATTTCATGTTTCTGTAATATCTGTAGCAGAGACTTCTAGTTGCCTACCCCATATCCATTCTCACCTTTTTCCTTACTAGTATAACCATATACATGGGGGGAATGCAATGTGCTCAGCTAAAAGGCTGTATTTCCCAACCTCCCTTTCAAATCGGGGAGCCCGCTGAAGTCATTGGTGGGGCTTCCAGGAAGGATCATTAAAGAAGGCTCTCGGTCAGCAGCCCCTTTTGCCATTTCCCTTCCTCCTTACTGCCTGCAATGTGGCTGTGAAGGCAGGAGCTCTGGGAGCTGCCTTGTGACCATGAGGGCAAGGGCCACAACCTATGGAGGAGTACATAGCTTGAGGAAGCCTGGGTCCCTGATGACATGGTGGCATGTCTACCCCATCCCATACTGGTCACTGCTTGACATTAAGTAAGACAAAAATAAACCTCTCTTGGCCTATCTAGCATTTCAAACGAAACACAATCCAAAGTCAGGTGACCACTCTTCCCTGACCACTGGTGGGCTTCCCTGCCATTTCTACCACAAGACCACAGTGTTTGGGATTAACTTCTTGGACCTTAAATACCAACATATTATTTTGAATTCCAGTCAATGGCCAATAGCATCATGGACCTCCAGCCTGAAGTAGCATGGAATCATACTTGGGTTCCTTTGGGGAAACTAAGGTCAGATGATTCAGCCATGACTCCCATAAATGTTGACCCTGGCCATCACCCAGCATGCAGCTGCCCCTTGTCATCCATCCTCTCCCACTCTCTCATCCCCTCACTGTTATGGGTTCCCTCCTCTGGACACTAACTCCCACCGTTTCTGCCCCCTCCCCATCACACATACTCCATTGTCTGGTAAACAGACTCCGTCTCTCAACCTTAGCTGAACTGAGCTCTCCCAGGGCCACCGCTCCCCCCGCGTCCAGATCACATGAAGCTGCTCATCCTCCCCCACTGCACGCTTTTCAGGGGCTGGAGTTGAGGGCAGCATCCTCATTGCTCCAACTCTTGTCCACAGTCTCTTCTTTCTCTACTTGCACGTAAAGGCCACTGTTCCTTGAAGGAGAGTTAAATAACTCTTTGGACCTCCGTCCTTCTAGCCATAGCCATCAACCATCGTGGTGACATCTAGCCAAATGACCCATTCAGAACCTGCCCTCATGGTTCTTTGACCTCCTCTATTCCAGTAACCATCTTCTCCTCCTCAGTCTCTGCCCTGTGGCCCCCCTTGAACTTGATCATCACCTCTGAACTCTTGAACTCCAACATCAAACTTTCCTGATTGATCTGGCTTTCTCTTCTTAATCTCCCCATGCTTATCCTTTGACCTTTTTAAAATGAAACCCCCATTCCCTTGACATTTCCATTTTCTCCCCATCTCTTGGTTTCTTCCTTGTTTGACTCTCCTCTCTAATAAAACACAACCTAGACCCCGAGGCCCACCATACCTTCAAAGACACCCTTGCCACTGCCTCCCCAAGGCCCGTGCTCTGGTGTCTTTCTGCCGCAGCCGCCAGGCAGAGCCGCAATCTGGGTCAAGCCAACTGCTTTCTTTTCTCCATCTTGTCTCCAGGCTGTGAAGCACTGTGAGAGAAAAGGACAGACTGTGCAGACTGGGTCTGCAACAACACCAAGATCTTCAACCTGCCACAGGCCCTGAGTGCTGTCCAAATTTCTTACCACTGAATGGTGCTGCCTGTCTGCTGTATAGACTAGATTACCTTCACCAGCATCTACCACGACCTCCAGCCTCACGAGTGTATATATTAACATTGAAATAACAATGGTGTGAACCCGATTTTTGCCTCCTTAGGAGGCTGAATGTCAGCGGCTGCCCAAAGCACTGAGTTAAAGATTTGAGACCACATCTGGGCTTCTGTCCTAAGCAAGGAAGGGTACTGAATGACCCCTTCTTCTCGGGCACTTGGTGCCTCCCTAAAATTGTGCTGATTCCTAATGTGGCCTGATGTAGCCTATATTTTTGGTACTTTTCTTTTTTTCTTAGGCACAGAATACTTGTGGGATGACTCTGGAATACTTTTACCTGAAGATGTTTACAGACGTCAAGAACTGTTCCCCTACTTGCAAGCTAACAAGTTGGCTTGTCACAGTTTCATAGATGTCAGTAAAAAACACGAGACTCCTGGGTCAGAGGTGGACTTTATTACCCACGGGACAACAGGTAGCCTGGGCCTCAGGGTCACACCACTGCCCCTTGTCACCCACCCCGAGTCTCAGAGGGGGTGGGGCAATGCAGAGGCGGGTCCAGGTGGATGCCAGGTACACAGTGAATTTGTGTCACAGTGAGGAACTCTGAGTTGAGGAAGCCCCAGTCTTATAAGGGGACCAATAGCCAACCTGCCCAAACATTGCCCCAGAAGGAGATGATATTTTTATCTTTGTCAGGAAACGAATCTGCTCTTGAGAAATAAGATACTATCTCTATTCTCCCAGGCTCTACCAACATCCTTGATAAGATAGTACAGAACAAAAGCTGCCAATGCCTTTGTGCAGACGATAGGTGGAAACACGAGAGGCCCATGGAGAATGGCCTCCCTACATCCGACTCTTATTACCTTTCAGACATCAGTGAGATGAGGTGATGGCAGTGAGAAACACTGGGTAGCAAGGTTGGCTGCTTATAAATTTATAGCTTTGCAGATAACATTCTCACCTTTGATACTACTGCTTTCTTTTTCAGGACAGCTATTTAAATCTCGTTCCAATCAGACCATAAGATATCAAGTAAATTAGTTTCTGCAAAATAAACATAGAGCAAAATCATTCTACATTGTGACTGAGAACTATCAAAATTTTATTTTTTATTTGTTTAATTTAATTTTTTTGTACATTGGTGTATAGTTGATTTACAATGTTGTGTTATTTTCAGGTGTACAGCAAAGTGGTTCAGTTATACATACACATATATCCATTCTTTTTCAGATTCTTTTCCCATATAGTTTATGACAGAATATTGAGTAGAGTTCTCTGTGCTATACAGTAGGTCCTTGTTGATGATCTATTTTATATATAGTAGTGTGTGTATGTTAATCCCAAACCCTTAATTTATCCCTCCCCCTCCCCCTGCCTTTCTCCTTTGGTAACCATAAGTTTGTTCTCAAAGTCTGTCAGTCTGTTTCTGTTTTGTGAATAAGTTCATTTATATCATCTTTTTAGATTCCACATGTAAGTGATATCATATGATATTTATCTTTCTCTGTCTGACTTACTTCACTTAGTATGATAATCTCTAGGTCCATCCATGTTGCTGCAAATGGCATCCAAAAGTTTTAGAATATGTTATAATTTGATAACTTTGCTCCAATAGTGGTTGTTTTTGAATCAAGTATTCTTGCCTTTTAGAACATTTAAGAAATCTGACAGGGGCCAATTGGATAATGACCATTTAGCATCATTTCAAGTAAATGCAGTTCTTTTGGTAGGTGGAGTGCTATCACACTGACAATCCAAATCACTAATAGTTTCTCCCCAAGCAAGAACGAGGGGCAGGGGTAGTGGCTAGACATATGTTTCCCTTTTAAAAACTGGCTTTTATAGAGAAATGCCCCTAACCACGTTTGTCTGTAGATTTTTTTCAAATTCCTTTAACAGGCTTGAGGCCCTTCAAGAAGGCTTAGACCAGGTCAACATTTAAAAGGCCATTGTAAATGAATTCGACCTTTTTTTTTTTTTTTTTTCTCTTCCAGTCAGTAAAACAGTGACTGCAAATGCCAAATAGCTGTGTTCTGTGTCCATTCAAAGCATCGTCCTGGCGCTGTGTGGATGCAGCTTCATTCTGTTTGGCCAGGGAATGGCAAGGCAACAAACGATTTGGGATTCCTGTAAATGTGTACAAATAAGGGTCATTTTTTTTCTGTGGAGAATGGAGTTGTAGATTGGAGTAGTTACTTATGACCTCTGGGGAACTCTTACATCTTTAAACGTCCTGTCCTGCTTCATAAAAATTCTATCCTTAGCATACATGTGAAAAGATTCTGTACAACAGTTTATAAATAGACTTAGAGGCAGTAGTAAGGGGTGGTGAGAGTCTGGCCTGGAGCTGAGAAGGGCTGCCCCAAAGTGGGTTTAGGATTAAAAGTTTACATATGCATATATTTTTTTAGCATCTGTATTGGAGTATAATTGCTTTACAGTGTTGTATTAGTTTCTGCTGTATAACGAAGTGAATCAGCTATACGTATACATATATCCTCATATCCCCTCCCTCTTGTGTCGCCCTCCCACCCTCCCTATCCCACCCCTCTAGGTGGTGGCAAATGAGGTATCACCTCACACCGGTCAGAATGGCCATCATCAAAAAATCTACAAACAATAAATGCTGGAGAGGGTGTGGAGAAAAGGGAACCCTCTTGCACTGTTGGTGGGAATGTAAATTGATACAGCCGCTATGGAGAACAATATGGAGGTTCCTTAAGAAACTGAAAATAGAACTACCATACGACCCAGCTATGCCACTACTCGTTGCGGAGCACAGGCTCCGGACGCGCAGGCTCAGCGGCCATGGCTCACGGGCCTAGCCGCTCCGCGGCGTGTGGGATCTTCCCGGACTTGGGCACAAACCCGTGTCCCCCGCATCGGCAGGCGTACTCTTAACCACTGCGCCACCAGGGAAGCCCCATATGCATATTTTTGACAAAAACTTGTCCTATGTATATGTCTAACCAGTTTGGGAATGCTATAGAAATTGTTTTCCATTTCTAGGTTGTGGTTTTGTTTGTTATGGTTTCTCCCACCCTGTGGCCACTTTCTAGAGCATGATGAGTGCTGGATTCAATGAAATTAGGTAAGAACTAATTACTCTTTCCTTCTCAGTAATTTCTTTGAGAGCCTATATATGTATTTCACTGACAGTGTTGCTTAAAACACATTTGGAAGTGCCTTTTTCAGGTACAAAAATCATACAGAAGATTTGGTATGTCGATTTATGATCATGTGTCATTTATGACCGAAAACAGTACATATTTCCAGCCCAGTATTCCAGTCCTAGGTGTATACTCAATAGAAATGCATCGTGGCACTTTCTGTAATAATCACAGTGGAACAACTCAAATATCCATACTGTCCCTTGCGAGCAGAATGGATAAATCAACTGGTATATTTATTCAATGAAATATTACCAAGAAATGAGCATGAACAAACTCATGCTACTCACAGCAACACAGATGAATTTTTTAAATGTGGCATTGATGAAAAGAAGCCAGGGAATTCGCTGGCGGTCCAGGGGTTAGGACTCCACACTCTCACTGCTGAGGGCCTGGGTTCAATCCCTGGTTGGGGAACTAAGATCCCACAAGCCTTGCAGTGTGGCCAAAAAATTAAAAAAAAAAAAAAAAAAAAAAGGCCAGAAAGTACATATTGTATGGTTCCACTTATATAAGTTTTTTCCCCTCTTCACTTACAAAAGTTTTGAGATCAAGGGCAATAACTCTATGATGGAGAAGTTTGGACTGTGTTTACCCTTGGAGAGGATGCTGCCAGGGAATGCAAGGGGGGGGGGCCTTTTGGGGGGAGCGGTCATTGTTTCTTGATGCTTTTTAAAGGGACATGTTCACTCTGTGAAAATCTTTGAGCAGCACACTTATGATTTCTGCCCTGACTTTTCTATGCATGTGTTAGACTTCAATAAAAAATTTACTTTAAAAAGTAAAAGTATTACCCCCCCTTTAAGATGAACCTCATCTATGTGACTTGGTGCCAGTTGACTTGGGACACCTGGAGTGAATTTGTCTCTTAATACCAGGCGGGTTGTGACTGAAAGCAAATGGCACTGGAGTCTTGAGGAGTCATTCAGCAGGAGCTAAGGCCTGAGAGTTTCCTTTCCTGCTGCCCAGGAGCCTGGAACACAGGCTCACCTTCCCCACATCTGTTGCTCTTTCTGCACAGTGATAAAAGTTTCTGCCTCCCCTTTCCTATCCCTGTTACTGTCCTTTTAAAAACATTTTTCCTCCTGAGTTTGAGCTGCACTCACACAGCTCCCCCGCTGAGAGGGAGACACTTTCTCCTTGCCTCATTCGGTTTCCAGACCCTCTCTCAGAGTTCCAGCAGTGCCCCCTCCTGGCAATTTATGTGCATGTGTGTGGCTGCCAGTAGGCAAGCAGCAAAGAGGGCTGTCTTCAGCATCTCCTGCTTTGTCTTGGCTCCGTTTCTCTTCTCCCCAGTGTCTTGTGAACTCATGCTTCTGGGTACCGAGAACCTTCCAGTCAGTCACCCGTGGGATCTTGAAGAATCTAATCTTGCAGACCTCTCATTCTCTCCCAGTTCACCCCTATCAACATTTACTTGTTCAAGTCCCATTCTGCTGATCTCTGACAAGTAAAGAGAAACGACCCTTATAAGAAAACTCAGGTGTAAGGAGTAAAGAGGGGGCAGTGTAACCTTCCCTAAGTAATATTTGCTCTTTTGTAATAGCAGCTTCCAATGCCTTCATACAAAGGAACGAGTAAGAAGGCGATTTCAGCACCGTGTAAGATCAGGAATTCTCTTCCGATGACGCAAATCACACAGCTTCATCAAGACGGGCTGAGTCAATGTTTGCTTGTAGCAAGCAACAGAAACAGACCTCCACTAACCTACAGCAAAGGGAAATTACAGTAAGGAAACAGGAGTGTGCAGGTGGATGGAAAGACCAGAAATCCAGCCTTGGAAATGAACTACAGGGTTAGAAGCAGAATAATGGGAAAAAGCCATTGCTGATCAGGAAGCCACCATCGCAGGAATAAGCTCTTACTATGTTAGTCTCCACATTACTGTGCTTGAAATTCACATTCCAGGGAGGAGTGTGCAATCAGCCCCCCTTGGGTCATGTAGCTGCCCCCTGGCTAGGGCAGAGCGGGGCACCTGATGGGCTGTTCTGAAGGTGGGCTGAAAGCCAGGTGGCCAAAACCCACCAAAATCCACCACGTAGACCCCATTACATAAAAGCTGGTATTGAGTGCATGTAATTGTCCCAGCCAACATACCAAACTATGTGATTTATTCTTGTCATAACTAAGGAGTTGACGCCTTCATTCTCTTCAGCAGGTAGAAAACTAGGTGGTGTTTGGGTCAGGTTTGAAATGAATAATAACTAGGAAAAATAGTATTGTGTGCGCCAAATCATGTGGCAACTACAATGCATTAGGTTGTTATGGGGGAAAATGAGGCTGAAATGGAAAAAATGCTTCTCTTGGGCACCATAAATCAGAATGGTACACTTCTGGCCAAATGTGTCTCCCACTGAAGACTTAGAAGACCTGGGATGAGCATGGTTCCCCTTTATATTGTCGTTTCTGACGAATGGTCCCTTCTGGCGCACGCCCAGGTCATGTTGGGAAAGGGGGGCTGTGGATGGTGTGTACAGTGGTGAGTCCATGAGAATAAGCCTTGAGGCTACAAGGGTGCGAGCACGAAAGACAAAAGAAGCAGCACAGACCAATGGTTTTTAGTTCAGTGCTCACTTCTTGTTCCTCGGATGAACTGCTGTTACAAAACGACCTCCTTTTTTTTTTTTTTTTTTT
>NW_020173686.1:46713-47465 GCF_003031525.2 Neophocaena asiaeorientalis asiaeorientalis | reverse complement strand
CTGTTGTGGCCTCTCCCGTTGCAGAGCACAAGCTCCAGACGCGCAGGCTCAGCGGCCATGGCTCACGGGCCTAGCCGCTCTTCAGCATGTGGGATCTTCCCAGACCGGGGCACGAACCCACGTCCCCTGCATCGGCAGACGGACTCTCAACCACTGCGCCACCAGGGAAGCCCACGACCTCCTTTTAAAAGAAAAACCTGAGAACCAAAATGCGGTGAGGCATTTCATGGAGCAGTCCACATCCCTGGCAGGCGCATTCCTCCTGGTACCAAGCCACTTGGACAGAGTGAAATCCCAGCGGCTGGGCTTCGGTTCAGATTTGTTAACCACAACGCGGGAGGCAACTGAGTAGACAGGCCGAGGTGTTTGAGTTGGCATCCTTTTATCCCATCTCTTTTTGTACTTTTTCTCCATTTTTCTGATTACATGGAATTTTGAAGCATCCCCAGTAACAAACTAGTATAAATATTGTTTTACAGCCTCTGAATTTCCATCGTATGATAGGTACCACCAACTGATGGAAGCCAGGCTTCCTTCATTCTCTACCAACCTGTTGCCATAAATCTAGGGTACAATAACTTACATTCTACAGAAATGGCAAAATGGGCAAATGCTGTGGGAAAGGAGAACAAGAGGTATGGAAACGAGCTAAAGATTACTCTGAGGGGCTTCCCTGATTACATTCTACAGAAATGGCAAAATGGGCAAATGCTGTGGGAAAGGAGAACAAGAGGTATGGAAACGAGCTAAAG
>NW_020173686.1:43560-46350 GCF_003031525.2 Neophocaena asiaeorientalis asiaeorientalis | reverse complement strand
GCCCGCGTGCCTAGAGCCCGTGCTCCGCAACAAGCGAAGCCACCGCAATGAGAAGCCTGCGCACCGCAACGAAGAGTAGCCCCCGCTCGCGGCAACTAGAGAAAGCCCGCACGCAGCAATGAAGACCCAACGCAGCCAAAAATAAATAAATTTATAAAACAACAAAAAAGATTACTCTGGGAACAAGAGGATGTTAAATGGGACTTTTCCTGACTTGGAGTTTCACCCAAATCTGAGCCCAGTGTTAAGTGCCCGCTGGGTACTTTTATAGATAGACATGCTAGACCATCTTCACACTGCTAAGTGGGGAGCCCAACACTATGTCAGGCACCCATGGCCTGTCACCCCTTTTCAGCTGATGTACAGGAGAAGGCAAAATTGGAAGATGGCCTTTAGAATTCTAGAAGCTTCCTCCCACCTTCCCAGCAAGTGGAGGGGAACTTGAGAGAACCGCTCAGAGAAATTGACAGGTGCTCCCGAATTGAATTGAAAGGGACAAGAAGTGGTGCATGACTCGCCCAAAAAACTCAACAGTTGAGCCAGCTGGGACTGCTGAAGTCTAGTATGACTGCAGAGGGCACGGCCTCTGCCTCCAGGGCTTGGTCGGGGCAGAGCTGCTGGGACTTTGCCAAGGGCTAAGTGCACATGAAGCAAGTAGCTGGGTTGTTCTGGAAGGGCCTCGCCCAAGAGGCCTGTCTGCAGGTGAGCTGACCCAACAGAAAAAGGCTGGGGAAGACATGCCACCAAATGCAGGAGCTGGTGGTCAACCACTGTATCATCTGAACCAGAGAATGGGTAAGAAGGGGCCCCCCAGCAAGGGGGGGGATCTCCAAAATATCCCCAAAGTGAGCGCACAAAAGGAACAAAAGAGGCAGCCTTGGATATCAGCACACAGAGAGCTCCAATACTAGGTAGCAACATCATTAACTGAATTCGTTTCCTGTGGCTGCCATAAAAAACTGGGTGGCTTAAAACAACAGAAATGTATTCTCTCACAGTTCTGGAGCCACAAGTTCAACCTCAAAGTGTTGGCAGGACCATGCTCCTCCCAAAAGGTCTGGGGAGAATGCGTCCTTGCTTCTTCCAGCTTCTGGTGGCTCTAGGAGTCCCTTGGCTTGTGGCTGCATCACCCCGATGTCCACCTTAATCTTTACGTGGCTTCTCCTCTGTCTCTGTGTCTTCTCCTCTTCTGTCTCTTCTAAGGACACTTGTCATTGGGTTTAGGGCCCACCCAGGTAATCCGGGATGATCTTACTCAAGATCTTTAACTTAATTATACCTACAAAGACCCTTTTTTCGAATAAGGTCACATTCACAGGTTCCAGGGTTAGGAAGCAGACGTATCTATCTTGGGGGGTGGGGGGACCATTCAATTCACAATACTAATCAAATAAGACCTTTTTACCACTCCTTCCTCCTCCTGCCCTCACCCTGGGGAGACCAGAAAATAGTGCAGGAAGCAGAGACAGGGTACAGTAAGGAGAGTGAAGAAATTAATCTTTCCCTTTGCTGGGCCACAGAGTTACAGATCACACCTGAGCTGAGCGAGGGTCAGCACTTTGAATTGGTGGAGTAATAGAAGTTCTGATATTAGATTAGAATGGATTTAACAACCTAAAAATAAGATTGTTTCTTTATACCTGAAAGTGACTGGGAAAGCTGTGCGGAGGCAGGGGAAGGGGAACTGGATGAAGGTAGTCAAAAGATACAAACTTCCAGTTATAAACAAGTAATAGGGATGTAATGTACAATATTATAAAGATAATTAACAACCGCTGTATGTTAAATATGAAAGTTGTTAAGAGTAAATCCTGAGAGTTCTCATCGCAAGGAAAACATTTTTATTCTTTTATTTTGTATTTATATGAGATGATGTTCACTAAACTTATTGTGGTAATCATTTCATGATGTAAGTCAAATCATTATGCTTTGCATCTTAAACTTATCCAGTGCTGTATGTCAATTATATCTCAGCAAAACTGGAAGGAAAAAGAAAAGAAAAGCTGTGGGATTTGCTCAAGCCTCAAGCTCCAGCCCTAGAGCAGCCGAGGGGCAGGAGAGAGCCAACAGAGCTTGTTTCAAGGCAATGGTGAGAAAAAAAAGTTTCTTCTTTCTTACACCCTACAGAGCCCAGCCTGTTCAATAAAGTAGATCAATAGGTGTCTCACTTTGGTCTTGTGATAGAAGCAATTTTGTAGCAATAGCCTTTTGAAACTAGTCTCTGAGGTTACATCCAGGATAAACTTGCAATGTTTCAACAGTTTTTAAAATGGAGTCGCTGCTGCTGCTTTACTAATTACAGCTTTAGTCTTGGTCCTGTCTTCCCTCCTTCTAGGTAAGGTTTATTACATTGCTCAGTCATAGAATCACCCTGCTTCCTGACAGCATCCAATCCAGAGCAAAACCCTGCTTCCTTTAACCTTCCCCCAAGTTACCCTCCAGTATGGGGTCAGCAAAGAAGGCTGCCACTTTCTCTAGTTCTACCAACACTTTGTCTTTATTGGACCCTTGCCGGTAAAGAATGTGTACAGGTGGGAAGTGCAGGATGCACAAGGCTACTTAATGAATGTTTTCTGCTTTCATATCAGCTGATGCATGCCAAAGGTGCAGTAGGTACTTGTTGAATTAATTACTGCGTTAAGTAAATAGATAATTCACAGTTTTGTCCAAAGTTTTGTCAACATTTAGTTGAGCGCTGTCTTGACTGGAGGCAGAAAGGGTAGGTGGCAGAGTAGTTCAACACACTTCGATGCTCAAAAGCAATAGTAGGGCTAGCTTCTTTCAATTCAT
>NW_020173686.1:32066-35068 GCF_003031525.2 Neophocaena asiaeorientalis asiaeorientalis | reverse complement strand
AAAAATTACTTTGAGGGGCTTCCCTGAGGGTGCAGTGGTTGAGAATCCGCCTGCCAATGCAGGGGACACGGGTTCGAGCCCCAGTCCGGGAAGATCCCACGTGCTGCGGAGCAACTAAGCCCGAGCACCACAACTACTGAGCCTGCGCTCTAGAGCCCGCGAGCCACAACTACTGAAGCCCGTGTGCCACACCTACTGAAGCCCGCGTGCCTAGAGCCCGTGCTCCGCAACAAGCGAAGCCACCGCAATGAGAAGCCTGCGCACCGCAACGAAGAGTAGCCCCCGCTCGCGGCAACTAGAGAAAGCCCGCACGCAGCAATGAAGACCCAACGCAGCCAAAAATAAATAAATTTATAAAACAACAAAAAAGATTACTCTGGGAACAAGAGGATGTTAAATGGGACTTTTCCTGACTTGGAGTTTCACCCAAATCTGAGCCCAGTGTTAAGTGCCCGCTGGGTACTTTTATAGATAGACATGCTAGACCATCTTCACACTGCTAAGTGGGGAGCCCAACACTATGTCAGGCACCCATGGCCTGTCACCCCTTTTCAGCTGATGTACAGGAGAAGGCAAAATTGGAAGATGGCCTTTAGAATTCTAGAAGCTTCCTCCCACCTTCCCAGCAAGTGGAGGGGAACTTGAGAGAACCGCTCAGAGAAATTGACAGGTGCTCCCGAATTGAATTGAAAGGGACAAGAAGTGGTGCATGACTCGCCCAAAAAACTCAACAGTTGAGCCAGCTGGGACTGCTGAAGTCTAGTATGACTGCAGAGGGCACGGCCTCTGCCTCCAGGGCTTGGTCGGGGCAGAGCTGCTGGGACTTTGCCAAGGGCTAAGTGCACATGAAGCAAGTAGCTGGGTTGTTCTGGAAGGGCCTCGCCCAAGAGGCCTGTCTGCAGGTGAGCTGACCCAACAGAAAAAGGCTGGGGAAGACATGCCACCAAATGCAGGAGCTGGTGGTCAACCACTGTATCATCTGAACCAGAGAATGGGTAAGAAGGGGCCCCCCAGCAAGGGGGGGGATCTCCAAAATATCCCCAAAGTGAGCGCACAAAAGGAACAAAAGAGGCAGCCTTGGATATCAGCACACAGAGAGCTCCAATACTAGGTAGCAACATCATTAACTGAATTCGTTTCCTGTGGCTGCCATAAAAAACTGGGTGGCTTAAAACAACAGAAATGTATTCTCTCACAGTTCTGGAGCCACAAGTTCAACCTCAAAGTGTTGGCAGGACCATGCTCCTCCCAAAAGGTCTGGGGAGAATGCGTCCTTGCTTCTTCCAGCTTCTGGTGGCTCTAGGAGTCCCTTGGCTTGTGGCTGCATCACCCCGATGTCCACCTTAATCTTTACGTGGCTTCTCCTCTGTCTCTGTGTCTTCTCCTCTTCTGTCTCTTCTAAGGACACTTGTCATTGGGTTTAGGGCCCACCCAGGTAATCCGGGATGATCTTACTCAAGATCTTTAACTTAATTATACCTACAAAGACCCTTTTTTCGAATAAGGTCACATTCACAGGTTCCAGGGTTAGGAAGCAGACGTATCTATCTTGGGGGGTGGGGGGACCATTCAATTCACAATACTAATCAAATAAGACCTTTTTACCACTCCTTCCTCCTCCTGCCCTCACCCTGGGGAGACCAGAAAATAGTGCAGGAAGCAGAGACAGGGTACAGTAAGGAGAGTGAAGAAATTAATCTTTCCCTTTGCTGGGCCACAGAGTTACAGATCACACCTGAGCTGAGCGAGGGTCAGCACTTTGAATTGGTGGAGTAATAGAAGTTCTGATATTAGATTAGAATGGATTTAACAACCTAAAAATAAGATTGTTTCTTTATACCTGAAAGTGACTGGGAAAGCTGTGCGGAGGCAGGGGAAGGGGAACTGGATGAAGGTAGTCAAAAGATACAAACTTCCAGTTATAAACAAGTAATAGGGATGTAATGTACAATATTATAAAGATAATTAACAACCGCTGTATGTTAAATATGAAAGTTGTTAAGAGTAAATCCTGAGAGTTCTCATCGCAAGGAAAACATTTTTATTCTTTTATTTTGTATTTATATGAGATGATGTTCACTAAACTTATTGTGGTAATCATTTCATGATGTAAGTCAAATCATTATGCTTTGCATCTTAAACTTATCCAGTGCTGTATGTCAATTATATCTCAGCAAAACTGGAAGGAAAAAGAAAAGAAAAGCTGTGGGATTTGCTCAAGCCTCAAGCTCCAGCCCTAGAGCAGCCGAGGGGCAGGAGAGAGCCAACAGAGCTTGTTTCAAGGCAATGGTGAGAAAAAAAAGTTTCTTCTTTCTTACACCCTACAGAGCCCAGCCTGTTCAATAAAGTAGATCAATAGGTGTCTCACTTTGGTCTTGTGATAGAAGCAATTTTGTAGCAATAGCCTTTTGAAACTAGTCTCTGAGGTTACATCCAGGATAAACTTGCAATGTTTCAACAGTTTTTAAAATGGAGTCGCTGCTGCTGCTTTACTAATTACAGCTTTAGTCTTGGTCCTGTCTTCCCTCCTTCTAGGTAAGGTTTATTACATTGCTCAGTCATAGAATCACCCTGCTTCCTGACAGCATCCAATCCAGAGCAAAACCCTGCTTCCTTTAACCTTCCCCCAAGTTACCCTCCAGTATGGGGTCAGCAAAGAAGGCTGCCACTTTCTCTAGTTCTACCAACACTTTGTCTTTATTGGACCCTTGCCGGTAAAGAATGTGTACAGGTGGGAAGTGCAGGATGCACAAGGCTACTTAATGAATGTTTTCTGCTTTCATATCAGCTGATGCATGCCAAAGGTGCAGTAGGTACTTGTTGAATTAATTACTGCGTTAAGTAAATAGATAATTCACAGTTTTGTCCAAAGTTTTGTCAACATTTAGTTGAGCGCTGTCTTGACTGGAGGCAGAAAGGGTAGGTGGCAGAGTAGTTCAACACACTTCGATGCTCAAAAGCAATAGTAGGGCTAGCTTCTTTCAATTCAGGGCCGGGTGCGG
>NW_020173686.1:22583-29394 GCF_003031525.2 Neophocaena asiaeorientalis asiaeorientalis | reverse complement strand
CCCGGGCCCGGCCCCCGGCCCGGCCCGGCCCCCTGGGCCGCCGATCGCTCTGCGCAGGCGCCATTTCCCTAGCACGCATGCGCTGGGTCCCGGGCAGTGTTCTCCAGCTTGCGGGCTTGGATTGGTTGAGCTTTCGTGGTCCCGCCCTGGGACCGGAAGTTCTATCTGGACGCCGAGGCCTCCCGGGCTTCGCCTGTGCTTCTCGGTGAGCTCTTCTCTGTGTTCGCCGGCGTCTCTGTCACTGCAGTCAGGCGAGTCCTTGTTCCCAGTGGAAGCCCACCCCTGCTTGGGGAGGTTCTCGGTGTGCCCAGGGCCGGTAGACCGGAACGTGCCCTCGCCCTCACCTCTCCTCCAGCCGAGATCTCCCGGGTGGGCCGCTCCCTCGGGGCCGCCGCTGCCTGTGTGCTGGGTGCCAGGCTGTCACCCTTGGACGGCTTGCAGCAGGCTTTACTTGTCGCTCCACCCCACCCACTGGTACCCGAACCCGGGCCAGAGTGGGCCCTTGTGCAGGTCCCTTCCCCTCGCTGCACCTTTGCTAGGGGTGTCGTCGTAAGGCGAAAGGGCCCTAGAGCAGTACTGCGTGACTTCAGAAACTGCGACGCCCCTACCAACATTTGGCATCATTCCTCTCCACAGAGGAAGGGGCTCCCTGTGTAGCCGGAGAGACGTATGTGGGTTACGGCTAGAAATTAAAATTTTCTCTTTAGATCTTAGATCTAAAGATCTAAACAGATCTAGGTTATTGCTGATTTGTTACCAGCTTTTGGAAATTTCTCTTTGATCTTTCATCAGGTTTTAGGGCGGATGTGTGCACTTTGTCCATATATCCGTTATGTCAGTTAATATTTACAAGGTTTTGTATGCATTCAGTCAACAGATATTTAGGGCCTACTGTTGTTGGCACTGTATAAACTTTTTAATATGTATCAGGAAGCTAGGGGTATAGGTGTGTATCTCAGCATTATCTATACTAGCATATGCTCTAGAACTGTGTTGTCCAATATGGTAGCCGCTAGCTACATAAGGCTGTTGAGTACCTGAAATGTGCCTAGTCCAAATTGAGATGTGCCTTAAGTGTAAAACAGCGAATTTTGGAGAATTAGTATGAAGAAGACAATATAAACTATCCCAGTTTTTTTATATCCATCAACGTGTTGAAACAGCAATATTTGGGATACACTGGGTTAAATAAAATGTATTATTAATTTCACCTGTTTATGTTTTTTTACGTGGCCACTAGAAATTTTACATTATATCTTTGGCTTGCATTATATTGCTATTGGACAGCACTGCCCTAGAAAGGGGTCAGCAGACTATGGCTTGCAGCCAAATCCAACCTTCCTGTCTTTGCAAAAGAGATCTATGGGAGCGAAGCCATATCCATTCATTTCTGTATTGTCTGTGGCTGCTGTTCCTGCTACAAAAACAGCAGAGTTGAGTAGTCCATACAGAGGCTGCATGGCCTGCAAAGGCCAAAGTATTTACTATCTGGCCTTTTATAGAAAAAGTTTGCCGACACCCTGCTCTAGAACAAGGCCCGGTATGGTAGATACAAGGAAACCTTTTCATTGTAGTCCTGTGTAATTGTCAGTTAGGCTTAGTGTGGGACATAGTTCTAAGGACTTTATAAGGACTCTCTCGTTTAATTCTCATATTAATTCTGGGATGTTGGATTCCCCTCCCCCCCACATACTTGACACCCCCTACTTCTGGGAACTGTACCTTCTAGACCCTCCTTATCCCCAAATGGCTTGACTCCTGGAGCCCACCTGATTAGCCCACAGGAGGCACCATGCTTCTGTTTTCTTTTTCTGAACTAGAATATTTTAAAATGATTTTCTGAACTAGAATTGAGATGAGGTTGGGCTCCCGTGGAAGAAGCTGAGGGGCACTGGGCTTAGTTAGACGCAAGTGGGTACAAGCAAGCTGGTCCGTGGTGAAAAGGATGATGCTCGCAAGCAGAGAGGAGAAAGTATTTGTTGAGTAATAGCCCTGACCAGGTGTTTGCCAGGTGTGTAGCGGTGAATGAAACAGACGTCGTTCTTCTGTGGTCTTGTAGGGAAGGCACACAATAAAAAAATTTTTTTTCGTGTGATATGCACCATGAAAAAAAAACCAGTGTGCAAATATTTGATGTTCTTAATAGGTTTCCTCATCTGTAAGATGGAGCTAAGTGCTGTACCTGTGTCGGGGGTTTTGTGAGGATGGAGATGACGTGAGTGTACACGGCACACAGAGTTGCTCGATGTGCACTGTCTTCTGCTGTTAGAAGGTAAGTGCGGGAATGACTGTTCGGGACTCTGGGTGCATCGTGACACTTAAAACATTGCAGTCACCAGTTGTGGTTTGTAGAGAAGGTTCTTAGGTGAGTCGTGCACAGCAAGCGTTTTTAATATTTCCTAATTTAATGAGGCTCCTCTAGCAAAATGCAAAGTCGGAGAGGTTGTGCGCGTTCAGTGTGGGGGCAGGACGGGAGCTGCCTTCTGGCTGATGGCAGCAGAGCTGGGTTGGTCTTGCTGCGGGAGGGGGGTTGTGCCTGTGTGTACAGGGCAATGGTGGCAGCTCTGGTTTAGATCACAGTCACCTGGAGAGCTGCAAAATACCCAGGCCTGCTCTCAGAGATTCTAATTCATTCTGTCTGGGGTGAGACCCTGGCATTGTTTTTGCTTTTGCTGTTTAATTTCTCCAGATGATTCAGATTGGCAGTCAGGAGTGAGACCCACTCCTGGTGAGAGACAGGCAGGCAGGCTCAGGGAGCTAATGGGGCAAAGGCATCGAGCTGGGAGGTAGGCAGTGTCTGTCAGCGATGCAGCGCGATCACACTGGAAGCTGGAAGGAGGCTTTTCATCACCTGGCCAGGGACCGTGGGCTCCATCCTGAGAGCAGAGGGGAACCTCTGAAGGGCTTTAAGCAGGCAAATGGGGGAATCTCTTGCTGAGATCTGTACTGGAGGATGATCCCTCTAACAAAATGTCGTGAATCAGAGTGAAAGCAGCGAAGAAGTAATTGGAACCGGCCAGATGATGGGAAGCCCAGGTTTGCTTTCTGTATTCCTCCTACATGTGTCCCTTAGTAGTGGTGTCTGTCCTTGTAATTAGCCAGCTTCTTGTCTGTGTTCCTTCCGCTGGGCTGTCAGCTCCTTCAAGGCAGAGAGTAGCTCATTAGGCTCAGCATTTATCGTGTATGAGATACATAATAGATATTTATTGAATGAACTGTGTAGAACTCTAAACTGGACACACAGCCTACTTTGTCTTTTTGTGGCAGTTCTCAAAATTTTATATCCCAGGTGCTTCCACACTATAGCCTCCTAGGGCAATAAATTGCTTTATATCTATGTGACTGTCCCACAGGGAGAATAGAAAGTTGGACAGCATTTAAATGATGTTAAAAATATGGAGGAGAATGGGAAACAGTATGGTGGTTCCTCAAAAAATTAAAAATAGAATGACCATATTGATCCAGCAATCCCACTTTTGGGTATATACCCAAAAGAATTAAAAGTAGGGTCTCAAAGAGTTATTTGTACATTCATGTTCATAGCAACATTATTTACAAAAGGTAGAAGCAGTCTAAGTGTCCATCAGTGGATGGATGGATAAACAAAATATGCACTGTCCATACAATGGAATATTATTCAGTCTTGAAAAGGAAGGAAATTCTGACACATGCTCCAACATGGATGACCCTTCAGGACATTATGCTGTGTGAAATAAGCCCAACACAAGAAGGCAAATACTGTATGAATCCACTTATATAAGGCATCTAAAGTAGTCAGATTCATAGAGACAGACAGTACAATGGTGGTTGCTGGGGGCTGCAGGGGAGAAAGAAATGGAGAGTTGTTGTTTAATGGGTGCAAAGTTTGTTTTGCAAGACGACTAGCGTTCTGCAAGTTGGTTGCACAACAGTATGAATGTACTTAATGAACCGTCCATGTAAAAATGGTTAAGATGGTAAATTATATGGTATGTGTATTTTACCACAATTCAAAACAAAAAAATATGGAGGAACAGTAAATAAAAGGACATATGAGGGGGCTCCCCGGGGGCCACGGTGGTTAAGACCCCCCCTGCCGATGCAAGGGACATGGGTTTGAGCCCTGGTCCGGGAAGATCCCACATGCTGCTGAGTAACTAAGCCGGTGCACCACAACTACTCAGCCTGCGCTCTAGAGCCCGCGAGCCACAACTACTGTAGCCCGTGTGCCTAGAGCACGTGCTCCGCAACAAGAGAAGCCACAACAGTGAGAAGCCTGTGCACCACAACGAAGTGTAGCCCCCGCTCGCCGCAACTAGAGAAAGCCCGCGTGCAGCAATGAAGACCCAACACGGTCAAAAATAAATAAGTAAATTTATTTAAAAAAAAAAAAAGGACATATGACATGCAGAGCAGAGTGCTGATATATGAATCCATTAACTTCTGTAGATTTCCATGAGTAAAGAAAAAGTTTTACTGTTAAGACAAACAGTGCTCCCATCGCCCTGAAGCCCTGAAGCCACAATTAAATTCCCCTTCAGAATCTCCTTGAAGCTCTGACCCTTCATTGAGAAATTCGACCTGAGTTAAATATTGCCTAACCTCGTTGTGGGCACTCTAGACTGGTCTCTTATTAACCGCCTTGCTGACATCCAGCCAACTTCAATCTTGCTTTCTTTCTTTGGTAGTGATGCATATAGAATGAGTATAGACGCAGGTAGGTTGAATACTTGTTAGGAAACTTTCCCACAGCTGGGGGGAGGGCTCAAGTTTATTGAGCTGCTTGAGACCTTATCATTGTGACGCCCCTGCTTGACTTCCTCCAGATCCCAAGATCTCAGGCAGACAATGCTGAGAGCAGTATTCAGCAATCGAGGATGTGTGTTTTTAATTTTTCTATGCTGTCTTGCCTGTTCTTTGTTTACTGAGCCTTTGGTTCTTAGAAAGACCTCTTTTACTGTTTTCAGTCTTTAAAAGTGGAATTCAATGAAATAATGCCATTTGCAGCACCATGGATGGACCTAGAGATTATCATACTAAGTGAAGTAAGTCAGACAAAGACAAACACCATATGATGTCACTTATATGTGGGATCTAAAATATGACACAAGTGAACATATCTACAAAACAGAAACAGACTCACATAGAGAACAGACTCGTGGTTGCCAAGGGGGAGGGGCGATTCGGGAGGGATGAATTGGGAGTTTGGGGTTAGCAGATGCAAACTATCATATATAGAATGGATAAACAACAGGGTCCTACAGTAGGGCACAGGGAACGATATTCAGTATCCCATGATAAACCATAATGGAAAAGAATATGAAAAAGAATATATATGTATAGCCGAATCACTTTGCTGTACAGCAGAAATTAACACAACATTGTAAATCAACTATACTTCAATAAAAATTTTTTTAAAACTACGTAAGTAAGCGGGCAGGGCTATAAAACTTTATTAAAAAAATAAGTAAATCAATACATCTTCATTCTGATCATTCAAAAAAAGAAAGTGGAATTCAAAAAGGAAAAACAATGATCTTGAAGTACCAATTCTTGACAATTAGAAAATGCCACTTAAGATCCAGAATCAGTGGCCCATTGAGTTATTGCTAACTGACTTTAAAAAAGAAATAGAGAAAAAAAAAGACTGCGCAGGCGGTAAAAATGCAAGACACAGAATCTTGGTCATCTGAGCTGTGCAGTGGGGAAAACCAGTAGGAACCTCAGAGTTGTAGTCCTGGGCACTTAACTGTTCACATTTGGGGTAGAGCTTGAGGGGAGATGGAACTGGTTTCGATGCAGCAGTGGACTTGTGAGGAAATCGTGAGGGCTGACCTGAATGCAGAGCCACGGGTGGGGTGAGGCAGCTGCTTTGTGGTGCCCTGATCTCCGAGGGCGGTGAAGTGGAATGAGCCATTTACCATGCCGTTTTCCAGTGGCCACATATCTTAAATGTATAGGGTTTATCATGAAATTGAACTAGACTAATCACTTTTCTGATTAGGAAAACAATACATACACATTAGAGGAAATTCAGGAAAGAGTAAAAGAACAAATGAAAATCACGTAAAATCTTGCCATTCAGAAAATGCCTCTGTCTGAAATTTTTTTTGGCCTTTTCTCATCACGTGATTTTTAAATAAAATTTGGATCAGACTCTAGATGTTGTTTTTCTTTTTATTTATTTTTAATTAAAAAAACTTTTTTTTTTTTTTTTTTTGGCTGCCTCACATGGCTTGTGGGATCTCAGTTCCCTGACCAGGGATTGAACCTGGGCCCTCAGCAGTGAGAACACGGAGTCCTAATCATTGGATCGCCAAGGAATTCCCTAGACGCTGTTTCTTAATTTTTATTATTAAAACATTTTTTTTTTTTTTTTACCGTGCAACATGTGGGATCCTAGTTCCCCAACTAGCAATGGAACCCATGGTCCTTGCAGTGGAAGCGTGGAGTCCCAACTGATGGACCACCAGGGAAGTCCCTAGATGCTGTTTTTAAATAACAGCTTTGTTCAGATATAGTTTATGTACTGTACAGTTCACCTACTTAAAGTGTACGATTCAGTGGTTTTTAGCTTATTCACAACTGTGCATCCATCACCACAGTCAACTTGAGAGAAGATTTTGCACCTCCCCCAAGAAAAACTCTGCACCCATTAGTAGCCACTCACTTTTTTTTTTAACATCTTTATTGGAGTACAATTGCTTTGCAGTGTTATATTAGTTACTGCTGTATAACAAAGTGAATCAGCTATATGCATACATATATATCCCCATATCCCCTCCCTCTTGTGTATCCCTCCCACCCTCCCTATCTCACCACTCTAGGTGGT
>NW_020173686.1:0-22517 GCF_003031525.2 Neophocaena asiaeorientalis asiaeorientalis | reverse complement strand
TCTTTATTGGAGTATAATTGCTTTACAATGGTGTGTTAGTTTCTGCTTTATAACAAAGTGAATCAGTTATACATACACATATATTCCCATATCTCTTCCTTCTTGCGTCTCCCTCCCTCCCACCCCTCTAGGTGGTCACAAAGCACCGAGCTGATCTCCCTGTGCTATGTGGCTGCTTCCCACTAGCTATCTATTTTACGTTTGGTAGTGTATATATGTCCATGCCACTCTCTCACTTTGTCACAGCTTACCCTTCCCCCTCCCCATATTCTCAAGTCCATTCTCTAGTAGGTCTGCGTCTTTATTCCCGTCTTACCCCTAGGTTCTTCATGACTTTTTTTTTTTGCCACTCATTCTTCATTCCACCCCACTGGTTCCCTCCCCCTTCCTTCCATCCCAGCCCTGGTCTACCACTAATTTACTTTCTGTCTCTATAGATTTGCCTATTCCAGACATTTCTTTCATGTAAATGAAATCGTACAATACGTGGTCTTCTGTGTCTTTAATTTAACATAGAGCTTTGAAGGCTCATCCATGTGTAGTCTGTATCAGAGTTTCCTTTTATTGACAAGTAACATCCCATTGTATGGATATACTATGTTTTGTTTATCCATTCCTCAGTTGATAGACATTTGGGTTGTTTCCACTTTTTGTCTGTTACGAAGAATGCTGCTGTGAACATTCGTGTGCAAGTCTAACCATTTGGGACCTCATAGTTTCTTCTAAGTTTGCAGGAAATTCTTACAAAAACAGCTTCCACATCTCTTATTTCCTTAAAGTAAATTTATAAAAGTAGAATTGCTGACTGCAAGGACCTTACGTTTTACAGCCCTTGTCAAGATGGTGTCTAGGAAGACTGCATTAACTCTCCCTGTAATTGCTTCAGCGTTGTTAGCCTGCGTGTGATCGGTGATAGTTTATTTAATATCACGTGCTATAAAATGAGAGTCCGTGGAGTGTTGAAAAGACAGTATCCCTGCCATCAAGATGCTTATGTTCACGTTTAGACCAAATGGGCAGATATAGATCCAAGGGTATTTGGTAGGCAAGGTTATGTGCATTATGTGTATAGAAGAAGAGACTGGTTAGATAAAGTGAACATTCACCTCCCCAGGATGAGATTCACACAGACATAACCATTAAGCAACTTTTTACACCTAAAAGTTAAAAAGAAGAGAAAAGTTAATGGGACCAAACTCTGGCCTAGGGACCTGTTAGTCCAAAGTCATAAATCGCCCCGTTGTTCAGAAGAGTCAGATGTCAACAGTGTGGCCTGTTGACTTTGGGGCCCATCTGACCTGGATCCAGCTGCCTCCCAACCTGTGCCGCTTCATCATTTCTTTAGATTCCTTGGGACTTCTAAACAGCATCCACTTTTGGCCCTGTTTCTCATGCTTTTATATTCAGAAAAGTACTACTTCAAGACTGTAAAATCAGCAAGGAGTTCGGTGAAATAGCTGAACATGAGGGAAAATAGTCCGGCCTCCTGAGCCTTCCCCCATTGACGCTGACACTGGCATGTTTTCATCCCCAGCATAACCACCAAATTCCACAAAAAGGAGTTGACTAATCTTGATTTGGAAAGATCATTCATTTGTAAAATTAGAGATGGGAAAGTTACAGCAGATCTTTCAGCATGCTTCTATCAAGCAATTGTTAACGCAAAAGCTGTTTACAGGGCCATATATATATATATATATATTTTTTTTAACTACTGAGAATCAAACTTTTGAGGCTAAACCATACTACATTGCAGATTGCATTTTCTAATACATTGCACCCGTTTTTATTACAGACCCTTTCTCTGCATAGGTAACTGGCAGAGAGCGCTGTGCTCCTTTCAGGAAGCTGCGCCTGGCAAACGCAAGCTTGAGAAAACGGAAACCTCTTTTTTCTTTGCAGCCGTAACAAGATGTCTGACAAGAAGCAGATAGCTGCCAGAGCTTCCCTTATTGAGCAACTGATGTCTAAAAGGAATTTTGAGGATCTCGGCAACCACCTTACTGAGCTGGAAACTCTGCGTGTGACTCCGGAGCATCTCCAGGAGACGGATGTGGTCAGGGCTGTGTACAGAGTCCTCAAAAACTGCCCCACGGCGGCTTTGAAAAAGAAAGCCAAGCGTTTGCTGTCAGAATGGAAAGCTCTGTATAAGGATACTCACTGCAAGCCACGGGGCAGCCCTAAACCATTTCCTCCAGGTGGAAATAAAGAAGAAAATCAAGGACTTTCTCCTGACCCAAATCAGGATGAGATACCGGGCAGCTCCTGCTGTCATTCTCTGCACTCATCCCAAGATGTTGCAGGAGCTGTTGAAAGGATCATGCCAGAAAATAGCCCTGGTGGAGCGGAGGCTAAGGCAGCGCATCTCAGGGCCGGTGACCCTCGATCCCCCGACGAGAGAGCGAGTGGGCAGCCAGATCCTGCAGCGCCCGTGAGAGCCAAATGCACAGAGCTGCTGTATGAAGCTCTAGCTGGTCCTTGCACAGAGCAGCCCAGAGCCGATCTGTGGCACAGGTTTGCACGAGAAATCGAAGAGCACATTTTTACCCTTCACTCCAAGAACCTCAAAAAATATAAAACTTGCATCCGAAGCAAAGTTGCCAATCTGAAAACCCCCCACAAGTCTCACTTACAGCAAAACTTGCTCTCTGGGACCATGTCTCCAAGGGAATTTGCCGAAATGACTGCCATGGAAATGGCTAGCCACGAACTGAAGCAGTTGAGAGCCTCCTACACGGAATCTGGCATACGGGAACATTGCCTGCCCCAAGTGGTGGGGGGCACGCCAACCAAGAAAATAAAGTGCCAACGCTGCGAGAAATTCAATTGCCAGGTCACCGTCATCGCCAGAGGGACACTCTTCCTTCCAAGTTGGGTGCAGAATTCCAACCCAGATGAAGAAATGATGACCTATGTAATCTGCAATGAATGTGGGGAGCAGTGGTACCATAGCAAGTGGGAGTGCTTGTAATTGTAATAAATGTTCTCAACAGATAACTGGAGTGATCCCTTTTATTCATACCACCCTTTTATGCTTGTTTTTAAAATCTTGTACACGCTATTCTTTTTTTTAAATTGAGGTATAGTTAATTTATATATATATATAAAATAACCTATAATGGAAACATATATGTATATTCTTTTTCAGATTCTTTTCCATTATAGGTTTTTACAAGATAGTATAGTTTCCAGCGCTATACAGTGGGTCCTTGTTGCTTATCTATTTTATATATAGCAGTGAGTTATACACACTATTTGCAAAACTATCCTACGAAGAAGGAAAGAAGGTTGTTTGCTGAAGCTCACACCACTGTCACTAAAAGTTGATAGTTTGGGGAGAGAGAGTGGACGCCTGTTTGCATCATGCTTAGTGGCTACTTAGTACTTTGCTGTACTCAGACATAACCTAGGTGCCTGTTAGAAATGCAGACTCTCCGGTCCCATGCTTCTGAATCTGCATATGCATTTTGGCGGGATCCCCAGGTGATCCTGTTCAAGGTCATTGGAGAAGTGCTGCTTCTGCAATAGGCCTGTAGTTCCCAGCACTGGCTGCATATTAGCAGGATCTGGGGAGCTTTGAAAACCCACAGTGCTGAGGATCCACCCTGGGACAATTACATCTGGATCTATGGGATGCAGCCCAGGCATCAACATTTTGGTTTTAATTCCTCAAGTTATTTTAAGATGCAGTCAGAGTTGAGAACTACTCATCCGTAGGCTCTCACTTGATCCTTTTGTCACCTTTAAGAAAAGAAAGTTATTCTGTACACTTCACAGTTGAGGAAACATCCACAGAGGTGCCATGACTCGCCCCAGTGGCACTCCATAAATAGTCAAACTTGAACTGCTGCCGGATTTTCTTCCTTCCAATTCCCTGTCCGAGACCGCTTCAGTATTGACTTCTGAGAAATACAGTCCTGGAGATGTGGAACTAAATGAATAGTGTCTTCAAGCTCTAACATTGGGGAACAAGAGCTTTGTTATTTTCCCCTCTCTTTTCTCTTCTCACTTTACAGGTGTCCCGTGAACCCTGAAAATGACCCTGCGACTAATCCCACAGTTAGAATTTTATTTCCAGTCTTCTTGCTCAGTCGAAGGAGTCATGTATTTTTTTCTGTCACACAAGTTCTCCAGGGTTTATAAACTATGACATTAGGTTCCTGATGTTAGGGAATCTTCATGTTATCAGGGGTTAGGTCTGTAGGGGAGGGGAAAAAATCCTGTAGCTGGGACCACGAAAACTAGACTGACAAAAGACAGATTAACAAGAGAAAAGTAGTCTATATGTGCAGCATGCATACCCGCAGGAGAAATTTGGTAATGCGTAACTCAAAAGGATGGTTACAACTTGGGCTTATATAGCATTTTAAGAAAAAATAGTACGTTTGTAGAGAAGTAACAAGACAAAGGAAAAGGGCTTTAGGCTTTTAGTGGCAGCAAACTCTGGGAAGGTAAATTAGCGTGTGTGTTGGGTGGGGGGGAACTAATGGAAGATAATGGTCATTTAGTAAGGTTTGTTTGTGTAGACTCTTTCCGGTGCCATCTTGCCTCCAGTGAAGACGTTGTTACCTCCTTCCTGGTAGGGAATTCACAAGGGGAATTTGTGTTCTGTTTTCAGGCAGGTAGTGGGAGGGCAGAGAGCTCACCCTGTGTTTGATTTTTCTCATTTGCTTTCAGCTCCGAATGATCCTTATGCCATTATAGTTTGGGGGTGGCACGCTCTGAACCCCTTTAGGTCTGAATTTCCAATTCTGCTTTTGTAAAAACTGGCATTAACCTCTCAGAGGAAGTCATTGCCTCAGCCTTTGAATCTACCAACGTTTCTCTGATAAAGGAAGAGGAAATTACTTCTTCGAGGCCTTTGTAAACAGTGTTTAACCAATTTGTATAATGTTTAAACACAACAAGCCTTCCGTGTGATTTTTTTCTTTTTTAAAAATTCATAGGGCTTCCCTGGTGGCGCAGTGGTTGAGAGTCCGCCTGCCGATGCAGGGGACACGGGTTCGTGCCCCGGTCCGGGAAGATCCCACATGCCGTGGAGCGGCTGGGCCCGTGAGCCATGGCCGCTGCGCCTGCGCGCGTCCGGAGCCTGTGCTCCGTAACGGGAGAGGCCACAACAGTGAGAGGCCCGCGTACCACAAAAACAAACAAACAAAAAAACATAGAATTTTAATTTTTATAGTTTTAACTATAGTTTGTGAGTTGTCTCCAAAACTACACATTTTCACCAGTTTTTTTCCCCTCACTCTCCTAAGTCCCTTTGCTAGAGCTCAGAATGTAATGTGCAGTTTACCTGCCTCATGACAGAATTCCCTCAAAGGTGCAGGAAATGAAAGTACGTTCGTGTTTTCAAATGGTTTTGAAGAAATGGGCTTGAGGCCATTAATTATCAATTCTATTTTGATACCTTTGTATCTGTGGCTTCCCAGGGCTGCCTATTATGATGTAACGATCTTTTAAAGAAAAACTTGCAAAGTCACCTAAAACTTCAAGTTTCACAAAGTGTGGTTTCATGTGACTTGGAATGATCTTAGAAACTATTCAGTGGTTATAAAAGAGCACAGCACATGAATACCATGTGTTATTAGTTCATGTCAGTGTTTGTTTTTTGCTTTAGGGTTTTTGGGTGTGTTTTGTGGGGTGGGGTTTTTTGGTAGTTTTTATTTGTAGTGGACTTTTGCAAACTAAATTTGCAGACAAATAAAAGCACTTGAAATGGAAATTCCTTTACTCTCCAAGATATAAAAATCTGGGTAGTCTTCCTCATTTCGTATCAACTTTGTCAGTGACTTCTGCAACTATAGCTCGGAAAACAGTAATCTGATTTGTTTTTTTTTACTTTTAGTCAATGAGAGAGCACTACATTTTCTAAGTATAGATAATAATTCTTTTATATCCTATGCTTATCTCCTAAAAAGAAAGCGTTTTTGTTGTTGTTGTTGTTTTTTAAGTGCTCATGAGGTAAAGGATCTTTCATTTCATTTAAAATCATTTTTACAAGAACAGCAAGTACATAGACCCCAGGATGGGAGGGTGCCTGACACAGAGGCACAGCAAGAGTCCACCAGAGCTGAAGCACAGTGACAAGGGGAAGAAGGATGAGAGGTGAAGTCCAAGAGCCATCGGGTTCATGAGGGCCCTTGTCGGTCATGATAAGGACTTTGGGATTTTTCCAAGCCTGATAGGAAGCCATGGAAGCCAAGGGGTTGGTAGTGATAAGACTTGAATGACCTTTAAGAAGCATCCTTCTGGCTGTTGTGTTAAGTTAGATGAGGAGGGAAGCAAGGACAGATGCAGGGACACCAGTTAGGTGGCTGTAGCAATGGTCCAAATGTCATTTAACTGGTTTCAAACAAGAGTACACAAAGACTGGTCTCCCTGCATCCATATAGTTGAGAAAGTCCTTGGTGATGGGGTTGAGGACACACTACCCCCAAATCTGGCACTTTGGCATAGTGAATATTTTAAGCTGAAGGAATTTGAGAAACTATAGGTGCAGGAAGTCCTCTCTGACCTTCCCCTGAGGGAGGTCATAAGACCCTCAAGTGAGAGGTGCCCTCCCCAGACCGAGGAAAGGAGCATCCTTATCTCTGCAGATGGAGGGATGCTGGAGGGAATCGCAGTGAACGGGTCTTTCTGGGTTTCCCCCAGTTGACCACCCTTAGCTCATACTCTTTGTCCCTTTACATTTTCCCACAACTTTCCACTCTTCATCAAACCTAGTATAGAAACACCCAGGTGTAGCTGTTTCTTTGGGGGTTCATTTCCTTATAAAGGCTCCCAGGTCAGATAAAATTTACATTACATAAATGTGTGCTTTCTTCTTTTTTAAAAAAATTTTTATTGGAGTATATTTGATTTACAGTGTTGTGTTAGTTTCAGGTGTACAGCAAAGTGAATCAGTTATACATATACATATATCCACTCTTTTTTAGATTCTTTTCCCACATAGGCCATTACAGAGTATTGAGTAGAGTTCCCTGTGCTGTACAGTAGGTCCTTATCAGTTATCTATTTTATATAGAGTAGTGTGTATGTGTCAATCCCAGTTTATCACTCGCCCTGCCAACCCCCTGGTAACTGGAAGTTTGTTTTCTACATCTGTAACTCTATTTCCGTTTTGTAGATAAGTTCATTTGTACCTTTTTTATTTTTTTATTTTTATTTTTTTTGCGGTACGTGGGCCTCTCACTGTTGTGGCCTCTCCCGCTGCGGAGCACAGGCTCCAGACGCGCAGGCTCAGCGGCCATGGCCCACAGGCCCAGCTGCTCCACGGCATGTGGGATCTTCCCGGACCGGGGCACGAACCCGTGTCCCCCGCATCGGCAGGCGGACCCTCAACCACTGCACCACCAGGGAAGCCCTGTACCTTTTTTAAAAAAATTAATTAATTTAATTAATTAAATAAATATATTTGGCTGCACTGGGACTTAGGTGCGACACGTGGGATCTTCGTTGCTGCGTGCAGGATCTTCGTCGTGGCATGTGGATCTTTAGTTGCAGCATGCAGGCTCTTAGTTGCGGCATGCAGGATCTAGTTCCCTGACCAGGGATCGAATCCAGGCGCCCTGCATTGGGAGCGTGGAGTCTTAACCACTGGACCACCAGGGAAGTCCCTATACCCGTTTTTTTAGTTTCCATCTATAAGCGATATCATATGATATTTGTCTTTCTCTGTCTGACTTACTTCACTCAGGATGACAATCTCTAGGTCCATCCATGTTGCTGCAAATGGCATTATTTCGTTCTTTTTTATGGCTGAGTAATATTCCACTATATATATGTACCATATCTTCTTTATCCATTCCTCTGTTGATGGACATTTAGGTTGCTTCCATGTCCTGGCTATTGTAAATAGTGCTGCAATGAACATTGGGGTGCGTGTATCTTTTTGAATTATGGTTTTCTCCGGATATATACCTAGGAGTGGGATTGCAGGATCATAGGGCAACTCTATTTTTAGTTTTTTAAGGAAGCTCCGTACTGTTGTCCATAGTGGCTGCACCAATTTACATTCCCACCAACAGTGCAAGAGGGCTCCCTTTGCTCTACACCCTCTCCAGCATTTATTGTTTGTAGATTTTTTGATGATGGCCATTCTGACCAGTGTGAGGTGATACCTCATAGTAGTTTTGATTTGCATTTCTCTGATAATTAGTGATGTTGAGCATCTTTTCATGTGCGTTTTGGCCATCTGTATGTCTTCTTTGGAGAAATGTCTATTTATATCTTCCGCCCATTTTTTGATTTTTTTTTTTGATATTGAGCTGCATGAGTTGTTTGTATATCTTGGAGATTAATCCCTTGTCGGTTGCTTCATTTGCAAATATTTTGTCCCATTCTAAGGGTTGTCTTTTCATTTTGTTTATGGTTTCCTTTGCTGTGCAAAAGCTTTTAAGTTTCATTAGGTCCCATTTGTTTATTTTTGTTTTTATTTTCATTACTCTAGGAGGTGGATTGAGAAAGATCTTGCTGTGATTTATGTCAAAGAGTGTCCAGCGTTACATTTAGGTCTTTAGTCCATTTTGAGTTTATTTTTGTGTACGGTGTTAGGGAATGTTCTAATTTCATTCATTTACATGTAGCTGTCCAGTTTTCCCAGCCAAGTGTGCTTTCTTCTTGTTAATCTGTCTTTTGTTACAGAGCCCCAACCAAGAACCTAGACGGTTCGGAGAAAAAAGATTTTTTTCCTTCCCTACATTGGCAGTTTTGCAAATGGTTGTATCATAAAACACAACCAACCCTGAATTCCCAACCCATGGCCTATAATAAAAAATAACAAACAGCACAGAAATTCAGCACAGTATAGCCTGGATCCTGGTTGCCATGGTTATGGGTGATACCTGCACAGGGCATAAACATCAATTGTTATACCTGAATGTAGAAGGGCTCTCTTCATGGGATTTCACACATCACTCTCCTTTTGTCCATGTTACTTTTTTTTAGACTACAAATTGGATACAGTTGCAGCTCTGTCTCTTCTCTGAGCACTTCCTGTGATGAGAGGTTCCTTTCATTCCCTATTACCATTTCTAAACACCAGTCAGGAAGCCTGCAGCTGGCAGGGCTCCATTGCCTTTGGAAGGGTTGGGCCTTCATTTTTAAGGTCAGATTTGCTTTATTATTTATAGCTTCCGAGTAAATGCAAAGTATTTTACTAAAATATTATTACATCCCTCAGAGGTATTTACTGTAAATACCTAGATTATAAAAGGTACCTTCTTGGGACTTCCCTGGTGGCGTAGTGGTTAAGAATCCGCCTGCCAGTGCAGGGGACACGGGTTCGAGCCCTGGTTTGGGAAGATCCCACATGCTGCGGAGCAACTAAGCCCGTGCACCACAACTACTGAACCTGCACTCTAGAGCCCGTGAGCCACAACTACTGAGCCTGCGTGCCACAACTACTGAAGCCCGTGCGCCTAGAGCCCGTGCTCCGCCAGAAGAGAAGCCACCGCAATGAGAAGCTGATGCACTGCAACGAAGAGTAGCCCCCACTGGCCGCAACTAGAGAAAGCCCGTGTGCAGCAACGAAGACCCAACGCAGCCAAAAATAAATATAAATTAAATAAGTAAATTTAAATAAATAAATAAAAGGTGCCTTCTTGCTTTCAGAAGAGCCTACAGTCTGAAGGGAGAACTGATGACAACTTCATATAATCCCATTTATATTATTTTTTAAAATTAGGTTTCCAGAGACGTTACTAAGCATTACCAGAAATGCTGTGCCATAATGATTGCACGTTGCTTTACACTCTGCCAAGTGCTGGGGGCCAAGAGATGAGCTAGATGCCATCCCAGGCCTCAGGCCCCCAAAGTGCAGGTGACATAGCCACAATCACTTTACAGTTCAAGAACTATAAGAGAGACAGACTGTAGAGGCGGAGGTGCAGGGGACCCAGGAGAATCAGGGAAGGCTTTACAAAGGCTGTGACCCTAAGGGTAAATCTTGAGATGAAGTAAGCCAGGCAGAGAAAGCCGAGATGATGATATTCCATCACTGGACTTGCTAGATTCCTGGCACTTTGTTTTTTTTTGTTTGTTTGTTTTTTTGTTTTTTTTGTTTTTTTTTTTTTGCGGTATGCGGGCCTCTCACTGCTGTGGCCTCTCCCGTTGCGGAGCACAGGCTCCGGACGTGCAGGCTCAGCGGCCATGGCTCACGGACCCAGCCGCTCCGCGGCACATGGGATCTCCCCGGACGGGGGCACGAACCCGCATCCCCTGCAATGGCAGGCGGACTCTCAACCACTGCGCCACCAGGGAAGCCCCCTGGCACTTTATATACAGCATCTCAGTTAAGCTTCACACTACCCAGCCAGCACTTTAGAGATGAGAAAACTGAGGCTGAGAGACATTAAGTTACTTGCCCAAGGGTACACGGAGAGAAAGCCAGGACTATTCATAATGAACAGGTGGGGTTTTTTAATTTTATTTTTGCATATCAGTTTGCTTCCAGAAACATGCAGGCTTCCTGTTAATTCCATGCAAGGTACAACTGTTTTTCAATTGTGGTTTGTTTTTCCAATGACAGGAGTGTGTGGTTTGCAGACTACACTCAGCGCAGTGCTATGCACGCTTCCCGCTGTGGAGAGATCAGCCAGGAATGCTTGGCAGTGGTTGCCAGCTCTCCTGGCACAGGGGAACCTTCCCGAACCTTCTAGTGGCACCCATGTGATTTATCTGATGTTCTGAAAAGTGATTTTTAAAATACTTAAACATATGAAAACATGTAGTTTTAAAGTGACATGCATATGTTTTTTTGAATTTGAAGACTGTAAGTATATAAATGCAGTTTCAAATGCCATTCCCTATAAAATATAGTGGCCTTTACATTTTCACTCTCTTTATTTATGACCTAGGGAAACTATATGATACAGATAATCGATTTTGACAAAAGAGGCAGGCTGTTTTGCATCCTTTGTTAAATTATCACAGACATCCATGCTGGACAGTGAAAAAAAATAGAATTAAAATAAATGTTTTGGATATATTCTTGCTCTCTTTTAAAAATATAAACAAGGTACAAATAGGAGTAGGTTCTAAGTAGTCGTTAGTCTTTTTCATGTGATGACATACATTTAAAAAAATCTAAAACAGCCATGGAAAAGTTACAGATCTGATTAATGAGCAAATGAAAACCTGGCCCATTCAAAAACTTCTTATTTTTGGAATATATTCAGTTTCAAAATGTATATAAACAGAGAGAGCTCCCAGCGGTTGCTTTTAAATAATCAAAATGGGAGCATAATAGGTAAATTTCACCTTTGTGGGTGGAAACAAAAAATTCAGACATTTCCAAGGGTGCCCAGGAAGGCCTGAGTGAGCTGAAGTAGACCTTCACCCATGTCCGAGGGGAAAGAACTCCCAGGTTTCAGTGGACTGTATGTTGGCGTCTCTGTGTCTACTAGCCCATCTGGTCTGGTCTTTAGTGTCTGCTCAGACTGAGGACTTCCATCTCTGCAGAGTTTTTTCATGCAACAGATGGACTTTTACCCCCCAGCTTTGTGAAATCTCAACAATGGCTGAGCAGAAAGTTTCCAAACATCTTAGTGGATTTTGATATCATTTTTACATGAGATGGTGGCTCAAGGGCTTGGGGATTTCTTTTGGGGGGGTGATGAAAATGTTCAAAAATTGAATGTGGTGATGGTTGCCCAAGTCTGCCAATATGCTAAACACCGTTGAATTATACCCTATTTTAATTATACCCTATTTTAATTCTGTGGTCTGTGAATTATATCTCAATAAAGCTATTACAAAAAAATCAAATGGACTGAGGGAGGGAATTGGAGACAGGATCTCTGCTGGATATTTATCTCAGTGAGTCTTTCTAAACCTATAGTATCCCAATTATGCATACATATTATCGAGAAATACTGGCAGGCTTCCTCAGAGAGGCCTTCTGGGAGGCACCCTGCCAGTTCATACTGACAGCCATCCAGCAGGCAGTGGCCTCTATCCAGGCAGTGTGCTGGGCCCTGGCCTCTGCATTTCTGCGTAGAAGCCCCTCCCTCTTTCAGTCACACAACAAACAGGGCTAAAGCTTCCATCCACAATCATTGCCCCTTCTTTTTCTTCCCTGTTTCTCAAGCCACAGGTTCGAGCTACACTATCAACGACATCAAGCCCCTGGAACATAGCAAATCATGTAGAATCAACCCAGAGCAGTTGCCATTTATGTCTCTGGTTAGATCTGCACTCAGAAAAGAAACAGCAGATAAAATCAGCCCTAGACCCTTGCTACTCATAGTGTGGCCCTGGCATCAGCGGCGTCAGCATCACCTGGGAGCAAATACAGAAACGGGGGCCCCATCCTGGACCTATTGAATCCAAGGCTATCTCTTCACAAAGCTCTCAGTGATTCTAGTGCATATTACTGTTGGTGAAATGCTGACTCATCCTCAGGAACTGGGCCTATGAACTCTGCCTTCCTGCTTATATCTTTGGATGAAATGCCCGAGTTCCTAGCCAGCACTGGACTTTCCACTTGTCTCGGTTACCAGCCACCTCCACCCTCCACGTCGCTAAATCCAAGCGACAATTCTCAGCCCTGAAACCTATCAGCAGCAGTTGACACACTGGCTTCCTTCTTGAGAACATCTTTTTCCATGTGGCTTGCAGTAGGTTGTGCTTTCTCTGGTTTTCCCTCTAACTGGCTACTCCATCTCAATATTATTTGCTGCTTCCTTGTTATTTTCCTGACCTCTTAATTTTGGAGTGTCCAGAATTCAGTCCTCGGACACCTTGGATATCTACACCCATTCCTTTGTTGACTTATCTAGTTCCATGGCTTTCTGTAGCATTTATGCTGATGACTTCCCTTCCTTATCTTCAGGCTAGCATCTCTCCTCTGAATTCCAGGCCCATAAGTCTAACAGCCTACTTGAAAAGTCTACTTGGATGTCTAATAAGCATCTCACCCTTAACATGTTTAAAATCAAGCTTCTGATCTTCTCTCCAATACTGCTTGTCCACTTAATGGCAACTCCATACTTGCATAACTTGAGCTAAAAACCTTGGAGGCATGCATGATTGATACCTTTCTTTCTCTCACATCGAACTTCCAAGCAATCAACAAATCCTATTGGCTGTATTCCAAATACATATACAGAAGCCCAACTTATTGTAGTGTCCTTCTTTGTCTCTTGTAATAGTCTTTATTTTAAAGTCTATTTTTTCTGATATAAGTGTTGCTACTTCAGCTTTCTTTTGATTTCCGTTTGAAAGGAATATCTTTCTCCATCCCCTCACTTTTACTTTGTATGTGTCCCTATGTCCGAAATGGGTCTCTTTTAGAGAGCATATATATTGGTCTTGTGTTTGAATCTATTCAGACAGTCTGTGTCTTTTGGTGGGAGCATTTAATCCATTTACATTTAAGGTAATGATCGATAAGTATGTTCCTACTCCCACTTTCTTAACTGTTTTCAGTTTGTTATAGTAGGTGTTTTCCTTCTATTTTAATGTCTATTTTTTCTGATATTCATGTTGCTACTCTGGAGTTCTTTTGATTTCCATTTGAATGGAATATCTTTTTCTATCCCCTGACTTTCTGTCTGTACATGTCCCTATGTTTGAAATGGGTCTCTTGTAGACAGCATTTATATGGGTCTTGTTCTTCAATCCATTCCGCCAGTCTGTGTATTTTTTCCAGTTGCATTTAGTACATTTAAGTTAATGATCGATATGTATTCTCCTATTCCCATTTTCTTTACTGTTTTGTGTTTGTTATTGTAGGTGTTTTCATTCTCTTTTGTTTCTTGCCTAGAGAAGTTTGTTTAGCATTTCCTGTAAAGCTGGTTTGGTGGTGCTGAAGTCTCTCAGCTTTTGCTTGTCTGTAAAGCTTTTACTTTCTTCATCAAATCTGAATGAGACCTTTGCTGTGTAGAGTAATCTTGGTTGTACGTTTTTCTCCAGAAACACTTACAATATATCGTGCCACTCCCTTTTATCTTGCAGAGTTTCTGCTGAAAGGTCAGCTGTTAAGCTTATGGTGAGTCCCTTGTGTGTTATTATTCCTGTGATGCCTTTTGTATGTTTTCTTTGTATTTAATTTTTGATAGTTTCATTAGAGATTTCTGTGCATTTATTTTCTATCCTGCTACTTTACCTGATTCATTGATTAGCTCTAGTAGTTTTCTAGTAGCACCTTTAGGATGCTGTATGTATTGCATCATGTCCTCTGCAGATAGTCACAGATTTATATCTTCTTTTCTGATTTGGATTATTTTCTTTCTTTTCCTACTCTAATTGCTGTGGCTACAACTTCCAAAATTCATTGAATAATAGTAGTGAGAGTGGGCAACCTTGTCTTTCTCCTGAAGGTAGTGGAAATCGTTTCAGTTTTTCAACATTGAGAATGATGTTGGCTATGTATTTGTCATATATGGCCTTTAATATGTTGAGGAAAGATCCCGCTCTGTCTGCTTTCTCTGCGTTTTATTATAAATGGGTGTTGAATTTTGTCGAAAAGTTTCTCTGCATCGATTGAAATCATCATATGTTTTTTCTACTTCAATTTGTTAATATGGTGTATCAAGTTGATTGTTTTGCATATATTGAAGAATACTTACATTCGTGGAAAAAACCTCACTTGCTCATGGTTTATGATCATTTTAATGTGCTTTTGTATTCTGTTTGCTAGTAATTTTCTGAGGATTTTTACATCTATGTTCATCAGTAATATTGGTCTGTAGTTTTCTTTCTTTGTGAAATATTTGTCTGGTTTTGGTTTTAGTGTGATGGTGGTATTGTAGATTGAGTTTGGGAGTGTTCCTCCCTCTGGTATATGTTGGAAGAGTTTGAGAAGTATAGGTGTTAGCTCTTCTCTTAATGTTTGATAGAATTAGCCTGTCAAGCCATTTGGTCCTGGGCTTTTGTTTGTTGGAAGATTTTTAATCACAGTTTAAATTTCAATGCTTGCGACTGGTCTGTTTATATTTTCTATTTCTTCCTGGTTCAGTCTCAGCAAGTTGTGCATTTCTAAGAATTTGTCCATGTCTTCCAGGTTGTCCATTTTATTGGGGTAGATTTGCTTGTAGTAATCTCTCATGATCCTTTGTATTTCTGTGTGTCAGCTGTTACTTCTCCTTTTTCTTTTCTATTAGTATTGATTTGAGTCTTTTTCATTTTTCTATTGGTGAGTCTGGCTTATGGTTTTACAGTTTTGTTTATCTTCTCCAAAAGACAGCTTTCACTTTTATTGATCTTTTCTATACTTTCATTCATTTCTTTTTCCTTTATTTCTGACCTAATATTTATGATTTCCTTCCTTCTTTTCACTTTGTCTTTTTCTTTTTCTTCTCTCTCTAATAGTTTTAGGTTCAAGGTTATTTTGTCTATTTGAGGTGTTTCCTGTTACTTCAGGTAGGAATGTATTGCTATAAAATTCTTTCTTAGAACTGCTTTTGCTTCATTCCATAAATTTTGGGTCGTCGTGTTTCCATTGTCGTTTGTGTCTAGGTAAGTTTTGATTTCCTCTTTGATTTCTTCAGTGATCACTTCCTTTTTAAGTAGTGCATTGTTTAGCCTCCATGTGTTTGCATGTTTGACACATCTTTTCCTGTAATTGATATCTAGTCTGATAGATTTGGGGTCAGATAAGATACTTTATATGATTTCAATTTTCTTAAACTTACCAAGGCTTGATTTGTGACCCCAGATATGATCTATCCTGGAGAATGTTCTATGAGCACTTGAGCAAAATGTGTATCCTGCTGTTTTTGAATGGAATGTCCTCTAAACCAAAATTATATCAGGCTTTTTTATTGTATAATTTATAGGTTGTGTTTCATCATTGTTTTAATCTTAGATGATCTGTGTATTGGTGAAAGTGGGGTGTTAAAATCACCTACTGTGATTGTGTTACTGTAGATTTTCCATCTTATGGTTGTTAGTATTTGCCTTATATATTGAGGTGCTCCTATCCTGGGTGCATAAATATTTGCAATTGTTATGTCTTCTTCTGCGATCTATCCCTTGATCATTTTTTAGTGTCCATCTTTGGCTCTTGTTATAGTCTTTATTTTAAAGTCTACTTTTTCAGATATGAGAGTTGCTACTGCATCTTCCCTTTGATTTCCATTTGAATGGAATATCTTTTTCCATCCCCTCTGTTTCAGTCTGTACATGTCCCTAGATCTGAAGTGGGTCTCTTGTAGAGAGCACATATATTGGTGTTGTTTTTGAATCCATTCAGCCAGTCTGTGTCTTTTTTGGGAGAGTTTAATCCATTTACATTAAAGGTAACAATCAATATGTATGTTCTTATTCCCATTTTCTTAACTGTTTTGGGTTTGTTATTATAGGTGTTTTTCTTCCTTTGTGTTTCTTACCTAGAGAATTTCGTTTAGCATTTCTTGCAAAGCTGGTTTGGAGGTGCTGAATTCTCTCAGCTTTTGCTTGTCTGTTAAGGTTTTACTTTCTCCATCAAATCCGTATGATATCCTTGCTTGATATAGTAATCTTGGTTGTAGGTTTTTCTCCTTCATCACCTTAAATATGTCCTGCACCTCCTTTCTGGCTTGCAGAGTTTCTACTGAAAGATCAGTTGCTAACCTTATGGGGAATCCGTTGTGTGTTTTTTGTTGGTTTTCCCTTGGTGCTTTTAATGTTTCTTTGTATTTAATTTTTGATTGATTAATACGTGTCTTGGCATGTTTCTCCTTGGATTATCATGTATGGGACTCTCTGTGCTTCGTGAACTTGATTAAATATTTCCTTTCTTGAATTATGGAATATTATAACTATAATCTCTTCAAATATTTTCTCAGTCCCATTCTTTTTCTCCTATTCTTCTGGGACCCCTATAATTTTAATGTTATTGGTTTTAATTTTGCCCGAGAAGTCACTGTGACTGTCTTCTTTTCTTTAATTCTTTACTCTTCATTCTGTTCTGCAGTAGTTATTTCCACTATTTTATCTTCCAAGTCACCTATCCGTTCTTCCTCCTCAGTTATTCTGCTATTGATCCCTTCTGGAGTATTTTGAATTTCATTTATTATATTTTTCATTGTTGATTGTTTCCACTTTAGTTCTTCTAGATCCTTGTTAAATATTTCCTGCATTTTCTCTATTCTATTTCCAAGATTTTGGATGATCTTTACTACCATGATTCTGAATTCTTTTTCAGGTATACTTCGTAATTTCTCTTCATTTGTTAGGTCTGGTGGCCTTTCACCATGCTCCTTCAATGGCTGTGTGTTTTTCTGTGTTCTCATTTTGCGTATCTTACTGTGTTTGGGGTTTCCTTTTTGCAGGCTGCAGGTTCATAGTTCCCGTTGTTTTTGGTGTCTGTCCCCAGTGGCTAGAGTTGCGTCAGTGGGTTGTGTCTGCTTCCTTGTTGACGGGACTAGTCCCTTTGTTCTGGTGGATGAGGTTGGATTTTGTCTTTCTGGTGGGCAGGTCTGCGTCCGGTGTGGTGGTGTGTTATGGTGTGTCTGTGGCCTTATTATGATTTAAGGGAACCTCTCTACTAATGGGTGGGTTTCTCTTTCTGTCCTGTTACGTGTTTGGCTTACAATGTCCAGCACTGTAGCTTGCTGGTCATTGAGTGAAGCTGGGTCTTGGTGTTGAGACAGAGGTCTCTGGGACATTTGCGCCATTTGATATTACATGGAGCTTGGAGGCGTCTTGAGGATCAGTGACCTGAACTAGCCTCTCCCACCTCAGAGTCACAGCAGTGACTGCTAGAGTACCAATAGTCTTTAATCCACATGGCACAGAATAAAGGGAGAAAACGTAGAAAAAAAGAAAGAAAGAAAGAGAGAAAGAAAGAGGATAAAATAAAGTAAGAATAAAATAAAGTTATTAAAATAAAATATAAGTTTAAAAAAATTTAACATCCTTTTGGGAGTATAATAACTTTACAATGGTGTGTTTGCTTCCGCTTTATAACAAAGTGAATCAGTTATACATATATACATGTTCCCGTATGTATTCCCTCTTGCATCTCCCTCCCTCCCATCCTCCCTATCTCCCCTTTCTAGTTTGTCACAAAGCCTTGAGCTGAACTCCCTATGCTATGAAGCTGCTTCCCACTAGCTATCTCTTCTATGTTTGCTAGTGTATATATGTCCATGCAAATCTCTTGCTTTGTTACAGCCCACACTTGCCCGTCCACACATCCTTAAGTCCATTCTCTAGTAGGTCTGTGTCTCCTTTCCCATCTTACCCATAGGTATTTCATGACCTCCTATTTATTTTATGTTCCCTATATATATGTTAACATACGGTATTTGTTTTTATTTACTGCCTTACTTCACTCTGTATGACAGTCTCTATGTCCATCCAACTCACCACAAAAAACTTAATTTCGTTTCTTTTTATAACTGCATAATATTCCATTGTATATATATGCCACATCTGCTTTATTCATTCATCCGATGAAGGACACATACGTTGCTTCCACCTCCTGTTTGTTGTAAATAGAGCTGCCTTGAATATTTTGATACATGACTCTTTTTGAATTTCTGGTTTTCTCAGGGTATATGCCCAGTAGTAAGAATGCTGTGTCTTATGGTAGTATTATTTCTAGATTTTTAAAGTACCCCCATATTTTTCTCCATAGTGACTGTATCAATTTACATTCCCACAAGAAGAGCAAGGGTGTTCCCTTTTCTGCACACGCTCACCACCGTTCGTTGTTTCTAGATTTTTGATGATGGCCATTCTGACTGGTGTAAGATGATATGTAATTGTAGTTTTGATACGCATTTATCTAATGATTAATGATGTTGAACATTCATCTGTTTGTTGGCATTCTGTATATCTTCTTTCGATAAATTTGTTTAGGTTTTCTTCGCATTTTTGAATTGGATTTCTGGTTTTTTTGTTATTGAGCTGCATGTGCTGATTGTAAATTTTGGATATTAATCCTATGTCAGTTGCTTCATTTGCAACTGATTTCTCCCATTCTGAGAGTTGTCTTTTGGTCTCTTTCATGGTTTCCTTTGTTGTGCAAAAGCTTTTAAATTTCAGAGGGTCCAATGCAGGTTTCTCTTTGTTTTTATATCCATTTCACTAAGATTTCGATCAAAAAATAACGTGCTGTGAATTATACCATAGAGCGTTCTGCCTATGTTTTCGTCAAAGAGTTTGATAGTTTCTGGCCTTACATTTAGGTCTTTTATCCATTTTCAGCTCATTTTTGTGTATGCTGTAAGGGAGTGTTCTAATTTCATACTTTACATGTACCTGTCCAGTTTACCCAGCACCCTTTATTTAGGAGGCTGTCTTTTCTCCACTATATATTGCTGCCTCGTTGAGCAACCATAATGTGACCATATGTGCGTGAGTTTTCCTCAGGTCTTTCTATCCTGTTCCACTTATGTATATTCAATTTTTTGAGCCAATATCATACTCTTTTGATTACAGTATCTTTGTAGTATAGTCTGAAGTCACGGAACCTGATTCCTGCAGCAAGTTGTGCATTTCCAAGTATTTGTCCATTTCTTCCACATTGTCCATTTTATTGGCATAGATTTGTTTGTAGTAATCTCTCATGATCCTTTCTATTTCTGTGTGTCAGCTGTTACTTCTCCTTTTTCATTTCCAGTAGTATTGATTTGAGTCTTCTCTCTTTTTTTCGTGGTGAATCTGGCTTATAGTTTTGCACTTTTGTTTACCATCTCCAAAACACAGCTTTCACTCTTATTGATCTTTGCTATCGTTTCCTTCATTTCTTTTTCATTTACTTCTGACCTGATATTTATGATTTCCTTCTTTCTGTTCAATATGTTATTTTTCTTTTTCTTCTCTCCGTAATAGCTTTAGGTGCAAGATTATGTTGTCTATTTGAGGTGTTTCCTGTTTCTTCAGATAGGATTGTATTGTTATAAAATTCCCTCTAAGAGCTACTTTTGTTTCATCCCATAAATTTTGGGTCATCCTGTCTCCATTGTCTTTTGTGTGTAGGTAATTTTTGATTTCCTCTTTGATTTCTTCAGTGATCACTTCGTTATTAAATAGTACATTTTTAGCCTCCATGTGTTTGTATTTTTGACACATCATTTCCTGTAATTGATATCTAGTCTCATAGAGTTGAGGTTAAGTAAGATATTTCATATGATTTTAATTTTCGTAAAATTACCAATACTTGATTTGTGACACAAAATATGATCTATCCTGGGTAATGTTCCATGATCACTTGAGAAAATTGTGTATTCTCTTATTTTTGGATAGAATGTCTTATAAACCAAAATTAAATCAATCTTTTTTATTGTGTCATATATAGCTTGTGTTTCATCATTTATTTTAATGTTGGATGATCTGACCATTGGTGAGAGTGGGGTGTTAAAGTCCCCTACTCTGATTGTGTTACTGTCGATTATCCTTTTTATGGTTGTTAGTATTTGCCTTATGTATTGAGGTGCTCCTATGCTGGGTACATAAATATTTGCAATTGTTATGTCTTCCTCTTGGATCAATCCCTCGATCATTATGTAGTGTCCTTCTTTGTCTCTTGTAATAGTCTTTATTTTAAAGTCTATTTTTTCTGATATAAGAGTTGCTACTCCAGGTTTCTTTTGATTTCCGTTTGAATGGAATATCTTTTTGCATCCCCTCACTTTTAGTTTGTTCGTGTCCCTATATCTGAAGTGGGTCTCTTGTAGAGAGCATATATATTGGTCTTGTTTTTGAATCTATCAGACACTCTTTGTCTTTTGGTGAGAGCATTTAATCCATTTACATTTAAGGTAATGTTCGATATGTATGTTCCTACTCCCACTTTCTTAACTGTTTTAGGTTTGTTATTGTAGGTGTTTTCCTTCTATTGTGTTTCCTGCCTAGAGGAGTTCGCTTAGCCTTTCTTGTGAAGCTGGTTTGGTGGTGCTGAAGTCTCTCAGCTTCTGTTTGTCTGTAAATATTTGACTTTCTGCATCAAATCTGAATGAGATCCTTTCTGGGTAGAGTAATCTTGGTTGTAAGTGTTTCTACTTCATCACCTTAAGTATGTCCTGTCTCTCCCTTTTGGCTTGCAGAGTTTCTGCTGATAGGTCAGCAGTTAACGTTATGGGAATTCCCTTGTATTTTATTTGTTGTCTTTCCCTTGCTGCTTTTAACATATTTTATTTGTATTTAATATGTTATGGTTTGATTAATATGTGTCTTGGTGTATTTCTCCTTGGATTTATTCTGTATGGGACTCTCTGTGCTTACTGGACTTGATTAATTATTTCCTTTCCTGTATTAGGGAAGTTTTCAACTATAATCTCTTCAAATATTTTCTCAGTCCCTTTTGATTTCTCCTCTACTTCTGGGATCCCTATAATTTGAATGTTGGTGCGTTTCATTTTGTCCCAGAAGTCTTTAACATTGTCTTATGTTGTTTTCATTCTCTTTCTTTATCCTGCTCTGAATTAGTTATTTCCAATATTGTATCTTCCAGGTCTTCTATCCGTTCTTCCACCTCAGTTATTCTGATATTGTTCTCTTCTAGAGTATTTTGAATTTAATTTATTGTGTTGTTCATCGTTTCTTATTTCCTCTTAGTTCTTCTAGGTCCTTGTTAAATATTTCTTGCATTTTCTCTATTCTCTTTCCAAGATTTTGGATAACCTTTACTATCATTTTTCTGAATTCTTTTTCAGGTCCACTGCCTTTTTCCTCTTCTTTTTTTAGGTCTGGTGGGCTTTTAGCATGCTTCTTCATCGGCTGTGTCTTTTTCTGTCTTTTCATTTTGCTTATCTTACTGTGTTTGGGGCCTCCTTTTTGCTGGCTGCAGGTTCATAGTTCCATTGTTTTGGGTGTGTGTCCCCAGAGGCTAAAGTTGCATCAGTGCGTTGTGTAGCCTCCCTGGTTGAGGGCACTAGTCGCTGTGTTCTTGTTGATGAGGCTGGTACTTGTCCTTCTTTTAGGCAGGTCCATGTCCCGTGTTGCGTTTTGGGGTGTCAGTGGCCTTATTATGATTTAAGGGATCCCTTCTGCTAATGGGAGGATTTCTCTTCCTGTCTTGCTAGTTGTATGGCATAGGACGTCCAGCATGGTATCTTGCTGGTTATCGAGTGAAGCTGAGTCTTGTTGTTGAGATGGAGATCTCTGGGAGATTTTCCCAATTTGATATTACATTGAGGTGGGAGGTGTCTTGTGGTGCAGTGTGCTGAAGTAGGCTCTCCCACCTCAGAGGCACAGCAGTGACTGCTAGAGCACCAATAGCCTTTCATCCACATGACACAGAATAACCTCAGAAGCAGTAGAAAGAAAGAAAGAGGATAAAATAAAATAAGATTAAAAATGTTATTAAAATAAAATATAAGTTTATAAAAATAATTTAACACCCTTTTTGGAGTATAATAACTTTACAATGATATGTTAGTTTCTGATTTATAACAAAGTGAATCAGTTATACATAAACACAAGTTCCCATATCTCTTCCCTCTTGCATCTCCCTCCCTCCCACGCACATTATCTCCCCTTTCGAGTTGGTCACAAAGCACTGAGCTGCTGTGCCTGTGCTATGAGACTGCTTCCCACTAGCTGTCTATTGTACGTTTGGTAGTGTATATATGTCCATGCCACTC
>NW_020173685.1:245853-250636 GCF_003031525.2 Neophocaena asiaeorientalis asiaeorientalis | reverse complement strand
TGAATTATGGTTTTCTCAGGGCATATGCCCAGTAGTGGGACAGCTGGGTCTTATGGTAGTTCTATTTTTGGTTTTTTAAAGGACCTCCATACTGTTCTCCCTGGTGGCTGTATCAATTCTCATTCCCACCAATAGTGCAAGAGGGTTCCTTTTTCTCCACACCCTCTCCAGCATTTATTGTTTGTAGATTTTTTGATGATGACCTTTCTTACCAATGTGAGTTGACACCTCATTGTAGTTTTGATTTGCATTTCTCTAATGATTAGTGATGTTGAGCAATGGATAAAGAAGATGTGGCACATATATACAATGGAATATTAATTAGCCATAAAAAGAAACGAAATTGAGTTATTTGTAATGATTTGGATGGATGTAGAGCCTGTCATGCAGAGTGAAGTAAGTTAGAAAGAGAAAAACATACTGTATGCAACACATATATATGGAATCTAAAAAAAAAAACTGGTTATGATGAACCTAAGGGCAGGACAGGAATAAAGACACAGACATAGAGAGTAGACTTGAGGACACGGGAAGTAGGAAGTGTAAACTGGGTCAAAGTGAGAGAACAGCACTGACATATGTACACTACCCAGTGTAAAATAGATAGCTAGTGGGAAGCACCTGCATCACATGGGGAGATCAGCTTGGTGCTTTGTGACCACCTAGAGGGGTGGGATTAGGAGGGTGGGAGGGAAACACAAGAGGGAGGGGATATGGAGATATATGTATACATATAGCTGATTCACTTTGTTATAAAGCAGAAACTAACACACTACTGTAAAGCAATTATATTCCAATAAGGATGTTAAAAATATATATATATATATTATCATGCCACTCCCTTTTGACCTCCAAGTTTCCTCCAGATAAATCAGGTGATAGCCTTATGGGGATTTCTCTTGTATATGACTGTTTTCTCTTGATGCCTTTAGAATTCTCTCTTTATCTTTAAATTTTGCCATTTTAATTATGATATACCTTGATGTGGGTGTGTTTGAGTTCAATTTATTTGGGACACTCAGTTTATCTGTTCCTGGATATCTGTTTCCTTCTTCAGGTTTGGTAAGTTTTCAGCCATAATATCATGAAGTACATTTTCTGATCCTTTGTCTCCCTCTCCTCCTTCTGGGACTCCTATAATATGAATGTTAGTATGTTTAATGTTGTCCTAGAGGTCCCTTAAACTCTTATCTTTTTAAATTTTTTTCTTTTTTTGCCGTTTTTATTGGATGACTTCCATTATTCTATCTTCCAGATTGCTTATGCATTCTTCTGTATCTCCTAGTCTGCTGTTAATTCCTTCTAGTGTATTTTTCATCTCAGTTATTGTATTATTCAGTTCTGTTTTTAATATTTTCTACTTTCTTCTTAAACTTATCAGTGTGTTCATCTAGTCTTTTTCCTAATTCAGTTAGCATTATTATTACTAATACTTTGAATTATTTATCTGGTAAATTATGTATCTGTTTATTAGTTGTTTTTTCAGGGTTTTCATTGTTCTTTCATTTGAAAGAAATTTCTCTTTCTTCTTATTTTTCTTAACTTTCCCTGACTCTATGATATTAAGGTGAAAGAGTTACCTCTCCCATTCTTGAAAGGGTGTCTTGTGTGGGAGCATTCATATGCAATTTTCATGATCCCAGTGGCTTTTGTGGGGGTACTGGATTTGAAGTGATTATGGGTCACATTTTCCCCCAGGTTACACTGGCAGCTACTACCTTAGTGGGATATATGGCTGTATTGGATTGGCTAGAGCCAGAACCAGAGCCAAATGTGAGCTGGGGTCTCTACTGTGCTCAATGGTCAACACCACCCTACAGTGGCAGGGGCAGGGCCCAAGGTTCTGGAGTAGAAGCCCTGATTTTCAGGCCTGAGCTGGTTCTATTCCCTCTAAGTGTGTGCTCTCTCCCCAGCAATATTATCTCCACTCTAGTGGAGAGCAATGTGAAGCACGATGGGCTGAAGCATGCACCCTGTGTGGACTGAGGTTCATGCTGGAAGAGTCCTATCAAGTCTGTCAAAGGCCCGGCCTGTTTTCAATCCACTTCCTCTGCCCTGTTCCCAGGAGTAAGCAAACATGTGTGCACACTCTTCAGGATCAGAGTCTCAGTTTCTTACAGCTCTCCATTAAGTCCCATTGGTTTCCAAATCAGTTAATGGGACTCATCTTTGCAGTGTTGGACCCCAGGTTTGGGTTGCCCAATATGTGGCTGGAGCCCCTCACTCCCCAGGAAGGATTCCTGAGCCCATGGTATTCTCCTCTTCTTCTGTCTCCCCTGCTAGGAGCATGGATCCCAAACTAATTGCTTCTCTATTTCTACCCAATTCCATGTGGATCTTTCTTTATAGCTTTGTTTATAGAAAAGCCTTAGTGCTTAGTGCTTAGTGCTCAGTGAAAGTTGTTCCACATGTAGATGTATTTTTTTATGTGTTCACATAGGAAGCTGAGCTCAGTGTCTTCCTAATCTGCCATCTTGATCTCCCCTTCTCTCAAGTTTTTCTCTTTTGATCTTCTTTAAGCCACCATTTCTTCCGTTCCCATCTCTAAACAGCTTCTTTCTCTTCCTTGTGCCTGATGTCACCACCTGACAATTACAGTAGTATATTGAAGGTCCATAATATACTTCAACACCTCTCATCCAAACAAAGTCAGAGGGAGTACTCAATCCAAGTCTTACTGAGTGTCAGGCATCCATGCTAAACACTTCATATACATTATGTTACTTATCTGATCACAAAACACAGGGTATAAACTGGAAAGGGAAGAGAGGTTATTTCTTCACACCCATTCAAGGTTCAAAGGTCATAGGGACTGGTTAGAGCTTCTAACAAGGGGAAAGGCACCCTAGAGGAGATGGTGTTTCAGACCTGGGGCTTGGTTTATTACCTTTTGAGGAAGAGACAATCTAGGGCTGGTCATTAATTATTAACTAAAAGAGAAGGTCCAGCTGCCTCTTCAGCTTTACCCAAGGAATCACACTCTAGTCCTCAATTGTAGGAACATCCATACTTCTGAATTTTCCTATTGCCAGCTGCATAAAAGCTGAGCTCTCGTCTCAATAAGCTTCTTCACAAGGTCTGACCCCAGCCACTGTTTTGTGAAGCAGTTACCATAAATATAAAAATCATAGTACTGATACTATGATAAGAGCTTGAGGAACTGCCCAAGAAGTATCTTGTGGCTGGCTTTTACATCCTAGTGCATAATTGGAAGCCTCAGTTTCCCTATTTGCATGACTAACTCTGTGTCTTTGGAGCCTCTCAAGGAAGACTAAAGATAAGGCATAAAGATCTTTCTGCATTGAGAAGTTAAGGCTTTGTTTCTATATGTTAATGTGCACTTTTGGAAAATGCACTTTTAGTGAAAACTCCATTTCTGATTCTTTCCTATCCTAGTTTCCCAAAACACTATGGATGAGAATTCTTCAGATCCCCCAGGTTCAGGAAGATACTTATTGGGATTTTTTTGGTGATAGGTAGATGGTTAGAGATGATGCTGAGACCCAGTAAATTTCCTTATCAGTGACTTCTACACCACTAAGGTGTTTGGGAGAGGAGGGATTGTAGAACACACTTGAGAATTTGAGATAAACTTATTAAGGAGAGAAAGGAGGCTAAAGTGAAGTCATCCAAAAGACACAGACATTTCACTGAAGGTAATATAGAGATGGCAAATAAACACTTGAAAAGATGATCAACATTATTAGTCATAGAGAAATGCAGATTAAAACCACCGTGAGATATCATTATACCCCTATCAGAATGTGCATCAAAACTCAAGTATAGAAATTAAAAATAAAATAGTGATAACACCAAATGCTGGGGAGGATGTAAAGAAACTGGATCACTTGTCCATTGCTGGTAGGAATGTAAAATGGTCAGCTATTCTGGAAAACAATTTGACGGTTTCTTAGACAAGAAACCATGCAATTACCATGACCCAGCAATTGAACTCCTGGGCATTTATCCTCCAGAAAAAAACAAAAAAACAAAACACAAAATTATGTTCACACAAACACTTGTATATGAATATTCTTAGAAGCTTTACTGTAACAGCAAAAACCCAGAAACAGCCCAGATGTCCTTTAGCAGCTGAATGGTTAAATCAACAGTGGTACATCCATGCCATAGAATACAACTCAGCAATAAGAAGAAGTGAACTACTGATAAACACAACAGCTTTGATGAACCTAGAGGGAATTATACTGAGTGAAAAAAGGCAATCTACAAAGTGTATGATTCCAATTTTATAACATTCCTGAAATGACAGAATTATAGATATTAGTGATTTCCAGCAGTTAGTAAACGTAATAGGATGGTGGTGACTGTGGCTATAAAAAGGTGGCATGAAGGATACTTTCTATGAAACAGTTCTATAACTTATTTCTGGTGATGATTACACATGTTATAAAATTGTATAGAACTTAATCACCACACACACACACACACACCTGAGTGCATCTAAAACTGGTGAAATCTGAAAACTGGATTGTATCAGTATCAGTATCCTGGTTATGATATTGTACTACAGTTATGCAAGATGTTACGAATGGGGAAACTGGATAAAGAGTACACAGGATCTCTCTGCATTATTTCTTACAACTGCATGTGAATCTACAATTATCACAAAATGAAGTTTTTTTTTCTATAAAGAGGATAAGTCAGGCCAAGTGTAGTTTATATTTTTGTCAAGATCTTAATTAGAGGGATTCAAATCAGTTATCAAAACATTAAAATTTTAATGAATAATTTTTAAAAGAACATTTACCCTGAAAAACCACTG
>NW_020173685.1:203631-245763 GCF_003031525.2 Neophocaena asiaeorientalis asiaeorientalis | reverse complement strand
AGCTATGGTTTTATTCTGTTTTGGCCACAGAGAATGTAGATGTGGTCACCATTGACTGTCCAAAGTGCTTTACCCTTTATTATAAGTACCCGTTTAAAAGCATCTTTTGTTCTGAGGTCTGTAAGCTCTACCCTTCCACCCAAGACTGATTAGAAGCCAACCAATTTGAGTCAATCCCCAAGCTAATCTCTAGAAAAGAACTAAACATCTCTGATTGTACATCCCCAGTCAAGCAAGCAAGATACTGAATGTTGATTTGGCCGCTTGCCATTCCCTAACTAAGCCAGGTTCCCCATGTCTAGGATCATGTGCTGAATTGCACCAGTGTGCACTTCAGGTGTTTGTGTGTGTTGGAGGTGAGGGGTAGACTGTGAAGGGCTGCTATATTTTGTTGCATCCTGGCTTTCTTGCCTACAGAACTTTTAACTAGCATATTGAGTTCATCTATTGCAATTAAACCCAGGACTAAAAAGGAGCAGACTGCCCTGCCCAGTACTCCAGCTAGGGGAACTACTGAATATAAAATAGGGGAAAAGATAAAAAGTATTGCTTTCTGAATCACCCAGTAGGTAGAGAGAGGAAGGTAAGAAAAGGAGGGGGAGTAGTTTCCTGGTTCCTGAGCAGAGAAAAATAACCTCATAGGTCTTTCCGGTCTTGGATTCTTCTGATGCACCTAATAGTAACTGAGCACTATGTCTTGGCATGAGGCCTAGACTGTGACTCTGGGTTGTTCCCACACCATTGCTGAGGCAACCCCTTTTCTCACAACTCTGGTGGTGAGTCACACAAGAAAACAAACATTTCCTCACATGAAGTATGCCTGTAGACCGGTGCTGAGACCCCAGTGGGCAAGCTCTTGCCAGCAAGATTTGATGCAAGGTGGCCACTCCCTTCTGAAACAAGCATAGATGTAAGCTTCAATAAGTCTGTCATTAGCTAATCAGTAGTTAGATATTTGATTACCCATCCCGGGGGAGTTATCCATGGCTTCCCTTTCCCCTCCATTCAAAAATCCTGATGGTTTAAGAAGAACCCAGAAGGTTCCTCTGAGAGTAGGACCTTCTCTGATTAGCTAAAGTTTCCAACTTCGTTTCACAATCACATCCTTCAAATCTGGAAGAATTATATTCTAAATCAGCAGAATTGTCCATTTTGGGGGCAATCCTCTTAGAAGTGTGGAAAGTAAAGACTGTTATTAACCATGGGATGGTAAAAGGTAGACCTTGAAGAAATTAAAATATTAGTGGATAGATCTAGGATGTTACATTATTAAACCCTTCTGTTTTATCCACAACCAAAAAGTCAGCCAAGAAAATGTTATCTCTATTGCTTCTGGAAAAGCCATGTCTTGTGCAGAGAAATTCTAAAGATGCTTGTTAGGGACATTACCTTGAATAAGAAATGAAAATGTATAAGCTCAACAGAGCCAAAGAAGAAGATAAAAGAAGTAGTCCCTCTCTTGAACACTCTTTAGTCTTGTGTGGGGACTGCTAGTGAAGGCTGAGGCTGCAAGAGGAAAGGGAAGTTGAGTTATATCCATTATTACTGTTGTTCCTGAACAAAGGGGATGTGGGGGTTGTCTCACTTCCTCCCCATCTGCTTTCAACATAGTAGAAGTGCATTAGAAGAATACAGAGGCTTTACTTGCTATAGAAACCAGTTGGGCTCCTTTGTGCCTTTCTGATCACAAAGATCTCAGAGGGCCAATAAGTTGCTCAATTCCAAGGGGTACCATTCACATTGAAGTCTAGGTGAATGGTACTCCCTGGACTTGCACAGAGTACAGGCTGTGCAACTCTATATACAGCAACTGTAACTCTGTTAAGAGACCCTTAACAAAAACAGAAAGGAAGCGGGGAGATAGGGGTGATCATGGGCTGCTGATTACTGCTTTCATAACAGCCAGACAAGACAGAAATGATGCCAAGAGCAACAGTTCAGCTTCTAGGTAGGTATTATTAAACACTTCCTGACTGTGAGACACAAGATGTGATCCAGAAATGTTTCAGAATAGTTTCTTTAGGAGAGCTAAGGAAAGGATCCATTGCAGGAAACAAAATACAAAACAAAACAAAAAGCAGCAATTCATACATTACTATTTGAAAACTACTGTCATTGTTGTGCACAAAAAAAATGCCTCCTGCCATATCAATAAACAAAAGGTGTTGCAGCCATCAAGCCATCAGCTGTCCCTGACTGTGCACCTTGAGGGGATTCAGGATGGAGAAAAATAGGATACTGACCATAGATAGTTAAGGTGCATATCAAAGGAATGATTTAAATGAGCCCAGACTCTTGTACCTTCCCATACATAAAAAGTACTAAACTCATTAACTTGAGATTTCTTGTTTTTCTTAACAGTAATCTTTTGATGTTCTGACTACTTGGTTTTTGTTGCAAATACTCCTATATATCCTGGCTCATCCCTTAACTCTTTGAAGTAGTCCCTCAGAGCTATGCGAAAGGTGCCTCCCAGGCTTAAGTTATCATCAAGTCTGCCGAATAAAACACAATTCTCAACTTTTAGTATGTGCATTTTTTTTTTTTAGTTGACTGCTTTTGGTGACCAAAAAAGGGATCCAGAGCAGGCTTTTCTCCTTTGCCTAAACTCTACAAGGATATGGAGCCTAGTATCAACAGAGGCCTCTTGGGCCTGTCCGCCTCTTTGCAGATTCTGGATGAATTTTGGTGAGTCTCTACTGGTTCTTGGATCTCCCATTATTGGCTGATGATAGTAAGTTTTATTTGGTGGTGTTAAACCCTCTGGAGGAGAAAGTTATCCTTGAAACTTGGTTTCAATAATTGGTACCTGGATTATATTCAGCTGAAAGACACTGGGAAGATTTTGTTCAGTTTAGACACTGAGTTGGTTATCCTCAGTTGAAAGGCTGAGAAGACTTTGCTCAATTGAAAGACACTGAGTGAGGTTGAACTGTGTAATTAGGTAGAAGACTGGCTTATTGTTTTTCCTTGAATTGGCTACTTTAAAAGAATGCTAAAATAAAAAAAGTGAAGATATCTCATGAGAGAGTTCAACTTCAAAATGGGACATCTCCTCTCAGCCAGCAATGACTTTCTCAGGCAACTGAGAAACTTATGGGAGTAGTGGAGCAAGTTCTCATACCATGCAGCCATCCCTATAGGGAAACACATTCATTTTAATTATCCTGACACAGTGTCCTTAGAAAGGGGAACAAAACTTTCAAAATGAAAGAAAAAGGAATGACATATTTCCAGCCTCCAACTAATACCCCAGACACGTTTATATATGTACAAAACTTATACTTAAAATACTTATTTAACTGTAAATTAAAGGCAATCTCACCTTGAAAATAACTAAGACAGGGCTCTTTTATTACATGTGCAGTTAAGTTAGATAAAGCCAACCTGACAAAACAGTTTTTAAGGATTCTGACCTTAAAGAAACAAAAGCCCTTTGAGGAGGAACTTGTATTTCTCTTGCTGTGTCTTTGAGATGTAAATGTTCTACATGATCTTCTTCTGTGTTTGTGTGTGTTTGTGTGTGTGTGTGTGTGTGTGTGTGTTTTGAGAATGTGGTCTCTGCCATCTGGAAGGTACACATATGGTGTACATTTGGCAGCCAATCAAATAGACAGGGATACTGAGCAGTCTTTTGTCTGACTGTGCCATCTCTCAGGGTCTTTTTGCCATCTTAACCTTTGTTACATCAGCTTGTACAATGAAAGCCTTTACTTTTTTAGACCATTTTTGGGAATAAACTTTCTGGGTCTTGTTTAGGTAGCATCTTTTCACTCTCTTGTAGGGATGTCTCTTTCATCTTACTGGTTTGAGTCACGATTACGATTATATCTCCTTAATGGGCAGGTGATAAATCCTTTAAATTGGAAAAACTTCTAAATTGATAAAATTTTAAAGAGCACTCATTATAAATAGCTGTTTTATTGGTACCTATATAAACAAAAACAACTTAGAAGGTGAAAGAAAAAAAAATATATATATATACAATAGTTAACCTAAGAACTCCTTTAATTTCAAGCAAACAAAAACAAGCAAACAAACAAAAAACAGTTTGGGAAGCCTTATTTCTGGTCTCAGCTTCTACTCAATGGGTCCTAGAGATGCTAATAAAAACATTAGAATAATTAGTGTTAATTATGTTGATTAACAGGGAAATAAGAAAAAACTGAAGATGAGAGAGGACAAGATGGCAGGGATGTTGGAGGACATGGAGTTCATGTCTCCCAACAAATGCATCAAGAATATATCTACAAATAGGACTCTTCTCATAGAGCAGAAGATCTCGGGCACCTAAAAGGACAAGAAAGATCCCTGCATAAGTGGGTATGATGAAAGAAAGAAGAAGGGAAAAAAGAAGAGGAGAGGAAGCAGGACAGGACTGGTGCCCAGGGGTAGGGGGAGCCAAAGGAGAGGAGAGGTTCCCACATCCAAGGAATCCCCCTCACCAATGAGGAGATCAGTTGGGACAGAAGGGAAGTTTCAGGGGCTACTGAAGGAGAGTGCAGCAACCTGTCTGTGGCAGGCAGGATAAAGTGAGACTTACACAGATGGTCCATACCACAGCCATGTGCACCTCAGCCTGAGACATGTGTCTGCAGGTGAAGATGGGGGCCGGGTGCTGGAACGTGGGATTTGGAGAGAAAACCCTGGGAGAGGACTACTGATGGCTGCAAGGAGAAGGCCTGAGGGGACAGGAGTGAGGATGTCCTCAACTGGGAATTGTTGTGGAGGAAATATGGAATGCAATAGAAGCAAAAAGCCATTGTTAAGTGATGTGCAAGGGGAAGACCCACCATTGCAGCTTCTTTCCACATGTACCAGCTCCTGTCCCCCCAGGTACTGGGAGGGTCCCCCACCGGGGTCGGCTCTCCCATGCACACAGCTGCTGGCCTCACTGCACACCTCATCACTGCTGGGCCTGGCTCTCATGTCCACAGCCCAGCACTGGGAAGGGCCATGCCAGGGATGAAACTCCTGGGCCCACAGCTGCTGGCTCACCCATTCACCTGTCGCCACCAGGGCTCCCACAACCCCAGCCACCATGCTGCCTCTGCATGCCCTCCTTGCTGGGGAAGACTCATGTGCTCCAAGGCAGCCTCAGGAGTAGGTAACTGTGGGTAGCCTACATACAGAGGTAGGACTGAAACTACAGCTGAGCCCCAAGGGGCCTTGCAACTAAGGAAGAAGAGCTGAAATCTCTCCTCACAGCTGCACAAACTGCATACTGACACCCCCACAACCAGCTTTGTAAACTCAGTGCCTACAGAACATCAGAATGGACAATGACTGCTCCTGAAGCCAAGATGGGCATAGCTTTAGCAGCAGTAGACTTTTGTGGACATATGCACATGGGGCTTGGGCCAGGCTAATCTGACCTGCCCCAAGGGCACCCACAGCAGGTCCAGATCCATGATTACTGCAATCCTGGGACCTAACTTCAGTAGATCTACACTTGTGGCCTGGTGAAAAAAATGACTCAGAGACACCAGGGCTAAATGCCAGCATACGAAAAGTTAAGGTGGGGCTGAAAGCAGTGCCAACAACAGTGTAATCTGAGAGCTCACACAAAGGGTAAAAGTTGACACAACAGAGCACACACACAGGTGAACAGCTCCAGAGGAGGAATACTCAGTCGCTTCCTTCCCAGTGGGAATGCTACAATTCTGACTACCTTGCACCATGGATCATAAACACAGTGAAGAAACAAATCTGGGACCCTCTACTCCAACAACTAGGGAACAGACCCCACCCCTGACTGGTCAGTGACAACCACGGAGCAAAGAGGAGACCCCAGTCAATATCCAGGGCAAGCTCTTGTCACCACACACCAGTCAAATCCCCTATCAAAAGGATAATGGCACAAGCCTCTAGACAAACCTCACCCAACAGGGGGACGACAACAGAAGCAAGAGGAACTATGACCCTGCAGGCTGTGGAAAGGAGATGACAAAAACAGAAAATTAGACAAAATGAGGCAACAAAGAAATATGTTGCAGATGAAGGAACAAGATAAAAACCTACAAGAACAACTAAATAAAGAGGAGATAAGCAATCCACCTGAAAACTATTTCAGAAAAATGATAGTAAAGATGATCCAAGATCTTGGAAAAGGAATGGAGACACAAACTGAGAAGATACAAGAAATGTTTAACAAAGACTTAGAAGAACTAAAGAACAAACAAATGGAGATTAACAATACAATAACTGATATAAAAGATACACTAAAAGGAATCAATAGCAAAATAACTGAGGCAGAAGAACAAATAAGCAAGCTGGAAGATAGAATGGTGGAAATCACTACTGTGGAACAGAAGAAAGAAAAAAGCATGAAAAGAAATGAGGACAGTCTCAGAGACATCTGAGACAACATTAAATGCAACAACATTCGAATTATACAGGTCCGAGAAAAAGTAGAAAAAAAGAAAAGGCCTGAGAAAACATTTGAAGACCTTATAGTCGAAAACTTCTCCAACATGGGAAAGGAAATAGTTACCCAAGCCCAGGAAGTGCAGAGAGTCCCATGCAGGATAAACTCAAGGAGGAACATGTTGAACATCTATTAATCAAACAAACAAACAAACAAAAAAACAAAGAAAAAAATATTAAAAGCAACAAGGGAAAAGCAACAAATAACATACAAGGGAATTCTCATAAAGTTATTGGCTGATTTTTCAGCAGAAACTCTACAGGCCAGAAGGGAAGGGCATGATATGTTTAAAGAGATGAAAGGGAAAAACCTACACCAAAGAATACTCTACCCAACAAGGCTCTCATGCAGATTTGATGGAGAAATCAAAAGCATTACAGACGAACAAAAGCTAAGAGAAATCAGCACCACCAAACCAGCTCTACAACAAATGGCAAAGAAACTTCTCTAGGCTGGAAAGAGACCAGCAACTTAAAACAACCTTGTACATATATAGACTGCTAAATCACAACCTCATAGGAACAGCAAACCCCAAAACTACAATACATACACACACACAAAAGAAAAAGCATCCCAAACACAACACTGAAGTTGGTCCTAAAACCAAAAGAGAAGAGAACAAAAGAGGAAGGGAAGAAAAAAAGACTTACAAAAACAAACCCAAAACAACTAAGAAAATGGCAATAGGAACTTACATATTGATAATTACCTTAAATGTAAATGGATTAAATGCTCCAACCAAAAGACATGGACTGGATGAATAGATACAAAAGCAAGATCCATATATATGTTGTCTACAAGACACCAACTTCAGACCTAGGGACATATACAGAATGAAAGTGAGGGGATGCCGTCCTGTCTGAGTGAAAAACAGACGCCCTCTGGCGACCTACAAGCAGAGGCGGGGCCAAATCCAAAGCTGAGCCCCTGGGAGCTGTGAGAACAAAGAAGAGAAAGGGAAATCTCTCCCAGCAGCCTCAGAAGCAGCGGATTAAAGCTCAACAATCAACTTGATGTACCCTGCATCTGTGGAATACATAAATAGACAATGAATCATCCCAAATTGAGGAGTGGGACTTTGAGAGCAAGATTTATGATTTTTCCCCTTTTCCTCTTTTTGTGAGTGTGTATGTGTATGCTTCTGTGTAAGATATTGTCTGTATAGCTTTGCTTCCACCATTTGTCCTAGGGTTCTATCTGCCCATTTTTTAAAATTTTCTTTTTCTTAATAATTATTTTGTTAATTTAATAACTTTATTATAATTTATTTTACTTTATCTTCTTTCTTTCTTTCTTTCCTTCCTTCCCTCCTTTAGACAGCGAATCATCCCAAATTGAGGAGGGGGACTTTGACAGCAAAATTTATGATTTTTTCCACTTTTCCTCTTTTTGTGAGTGTGTATGTGTATGCTTCTGTGTGAGATTTTGTCTGTATAGCTTTGCTTCCTTACTACATTTTACTTTATTTTATTTTACTTTATCTTCCTTCATTCTTTCTTTTTTCCTTCCTTCCCTCCTTCCTTCCCTCCTTCCTCACACAATCCCTCTCTCCCTCCCTCCATCCCTCCCTCCTTTCTTTCTTTCTTTCCTTCTTTTCTTCTTTCTTTCTTCCTTCCTTCCTTCCTTCCTATCTTTCTTTCTTCCTTCCTACTTCTACTAATTATTTCTCTCTATTTATTCTCCCTTTTATTCTGACCCGTGTGGATGAAAGGCTCCTGGTGCTGCAGACAGGAGTCAGAGCTCTGCCTCTGAGGTGGGGGAGCCAACTTCAGGACACTGGTCCACAAGAGATCTCACAGCTCCACATAATATCAAATGGCAAAAATCTCCCAGAGATCTCCATCTCAATGCCAGCACCCAGCTTCAATCAACAACCAGCAAGCTACAGTGATGGACACCCTGTGCCATACAACTAGCAAAATAGGAACAGAACCCCACCCATTAGCAGAGAGGCTGCCTAAAATCAGAATAAGTCCACAGACACCCCAAGACACACCACCAGACGTGGACCTGCCCACCAGAGAGAAAAGACCCAGGCTTATCCACCAGAAAACAGGCACTAGCCCCTTCCAGCAGGAAGCCTACACAACCCACTGACCCAACTTTAACCACTGGGGACAGACACCAAAACCAACAGGAACTATAAACCTGCAGCCTGCAAAAATGAGACACCAAACACAGTAAGATAAGCAAAATGAGAAGACAGAAAAACACACAGCAGGTGAAGGAGCAAGATAAAAACCCAGAAGACCTAAGAAATGAAGAGGAAATAGGCAATCTACCACAAAAGGAATTCAGAATAATGATAGTAAAGTTGATCCAAAATCTTGGAAATAGAATAGACAAAATGCAAGAAACATTTAACAAGGACCTAGAAGAACTAAAGATGAAACAAGCAATGATGAACAACACAATAAATGAAATAAAAAATACTTTAGAAGGAATCAAGAGCAGAATAAGTGAGGCAGAACAACGGATAAGTGACCTGGAAGATAAAATAGTGGAAATAACTACTGCAGAGCAGAATAAAGAAAGAACAATAAAAAGAAATGAGGACAGTCTCAGAAACTTCTGGGACAACATAAAGTGCACCAACATTCGAATTATAGGGGTCCCAGAAGAAGAGAAAAAGAAAGGGACTGAGAAAATATTTGAAGAGATTATAGTTGAAAACTTCCCTAATATGGTAAAGAAAATATATAATCAAGTCCAGGAAGCACAGAGAGTCTCATACAGGATAAATCCAAGGAGAAATACGCCAAGACACATATTAATCAAACTTTCAAAAATTAAATACAAAGAAAGCATATTAAAAGCAGCAAGGGAAAAACAACAAATAACACACAAGGGAATCCCCAAAAGGTTAAAAGTTGATCTTTCAGCAGAAAAGCCAGAAGGGACTGACAGGACATATTTAATGTGATGAAGGAGAAAAACCTACAACCATGATAATTCTACCCAGCAAGGATCTCATTCAGATTTGATGGATAAATTGAAACCTTTACAGAAAAGTGAAAGCTGAGAGAGATCAGCCCCACAAAAGCAGCTTTACAAGAAATGCTAAAGGATCTTCTCTAGGCAAGAAACACAAGAGAAGGAAAAGACCTATAATAACAAACAGAAAACAACTAAGAAAATGGGAATAGGAACATACATATCAATAATTACCTTAAATGTAAATGGATTAAATGCTCCCACCAAAAGAAACAGACTGGCTGAATGGATACAAAAACAAGACCCATATATATGATGTCTACAAGAGACCCACTTCAGACCTAGAGAGACATACAGACTGAAAGGAAGGGGATGGAAAAAGATATTCCATGCAAATGGAAACCAAAGGAAAGCTGGAGTAGCAATTCTCATATCAGACAAAATACACTGTAAAATAAAGACTATTAAAAGAGAAAAAGAAGGACACTACAAAATGATCAAGGGACTGATCCAAGAGGAAGATATAAAAATTGTAAATATTTATGCACCCAACTTAGGAGCACCACAATACATAAGGAAAACACTAAGAGACATAAAAGGGGAAATCGAAAGTAGCACATTCATAGTAGGGGAATTTAACACCCCACTTTCACCAATGGACAGATCATCCAAAATGAAAATAAATAAGGAAACACAAGCTTTAAATGATACATTAAACATGATGGATGTAATTGATATTTACAGGACATTCCATCCCAAAACAACAGAATACACATTTTTCTCAAGTGTTCATGGAACATTCTTCTGGATAGATCATATCTTGCATCACAAGTCAAGCCTTGGTAAATTGAAGAAAATTGAAATTGTATCAAGTATCTCTTCTCACCACAACACTAGGAGGCTAGATATCAATTACAGGAAATGATCTAAAAAATAAAAACACATGGAAGCTAAACAATACACTAATTAATGGAGAAGTGATCACTGAAGAAATGAAAGAGGAAATCAAAAAATACCTAGAAACAAATGACAATGGAGACACGATGACCCAAAACTTATGGGATGCAGCAAAAGCAGTTTAAGATGGAAGTTTATAGCAATACAAGTCCACCTTAAGAAACAGGAAACATCTCGAATAAACAACCTAACCTTACACCTAAAATAATTAGAGAAAGCAGAACAAAAAACCCCAAAGTTAGCAGAAGGAAAGAAATCATAAAAATCAGATCAGAAATAAATGAAAAAGAAATGAAGTGAATGAGAGCAAAGATCAATAAAACTAAAAGCTGGTTCTTTGAGAAGATAAACAAAATTGATAAACCACTAGCCAGACTCATCAAGAAAAAAGGGAGAGGACTCAAATCAATAGAATGAGAAATTAAAAAGGAGAAGTAACAACTGACACGGCAGAAATACAAAAGATCATGAGAGATTACTACAAGTAACTCTATGCCAATAAAATGGACAACCTGGAAGAAATGGACAAAAACTTAGAAATGCACAACATGGAAACTGAATCTGGAAGAAATAGAAAACATGAACAGACCAATCACAAGCACTGAAATTGAAACTGTGATTAAAAATCTTCCAACAAACAAAAGCCCAGGAACAGATGGCTTCACAGGAGAATTCTAACAAACATTTAGAGAACAGCTAACACCTATCCTCCTCAAACTCTTCCAAAATATATCAGACGGAGGAACACTCCCAAACTCATTGTACAAGGCCACCATCACTCTGATAGAAAAACCAGACAAGGATGTCACAAAGAAAGAGACCTACAGGCCAATAACACTGATGAACATAGATGTAAAAATTCTCAACAAAATGCTATCAAACAGAATCCAACAGCACATTAAAAGGATCATACACCATAATCAAGGGGGGTTTATTCTAGCAATGCAAGGATTCTTCAGTATATGCAAATCAGTCAACGTGATACACCATATTAAAAAATAGCAGGAGAAAATCCATATTGTTATCTCAATAGATGCAGAGAAAGCTTTTGAAAAAATTCAACACCCATTTATGATAAAAACTCTGCAGAAAGTAAGCATAGAGGGAACCTTCCTCAATATAATAAAGGCCATATATGACAAACCCACAGCCAACATCGTCCTGAATGGTGAAAAACAGAAAGCATTTCCACTAAGATCAGGAACAAGACAAGGTGGCCCACTCTCACCACTCTTATTCAACATAGTTTTGGAACTTTTTACCCACAGGAATCAGAGAAGTAAAGGATATAAAAGGAATCCAAATCGGAAAAGATGAAGTATAGCTGTCACTGTTTGCAGATGACATGATATTATACATAGAGAATCCTAAAGATGCTTCCAGAAAGCTACTAGATTAATAAAATATCTGTGAATAAACCTACCTAAGGAGACCAAAGACCTGTATGCAGAAAATTATAAGCACTGATGAAAGAAATTAAAGATGATACAAATAGTTGGAGACATATACCATATTCTTGGATTTGAAGAATCAACATTGTGAAAATGACTCTACTACTGAGAGCAATCTACAGATTCAATACAATTCCTATCAAACCACCGCTGGCATTTTTCACAGAAGTAGAACAAAAAATTTCACAATTTGTATGGAAACACAAAAGACCCTGAATAGCCAAAGCAATCTTGAGAACGAAAAACGGGGCTGGAGGAATCAAGCTCCCTGACTTCAGACTATACAACAGAGCTACAGTATTCCAGACAGTATGGTACTGGCACAGAAACAGAAATATAGATCCATGGAACAGGATAGAAATCCCACAGAAAAACCTATGCACATATGGTCACCTTATCTTTGATAAAGGAGGCAGGAGTGTACAGTGGAGAAAGGTCAGCCTCTTCAATAAGTGGTGCTGGGAAATCTTGACAGGTATATGTAAAATATGAGATTAGATCACTCCCTAACACCATACACAAAAATAAGCTCAAAATGGATTAAAGACCTAAATGTAAGGCCAGAAACTATCAAACTCTTACAGGAAAACATAGGCAGAACACTCTACGACATAAATCACAGCAAGGTCCTATTTGACCCACCTGCTAGAGAAATGGAAATGAAAACAACAATAAACAAATTGGACCTAATGAAACTTCAAAGCATTTGCACAGCAAAGGACACCATAAACAAGACCACAATACAACCCTCAGAATGGGAGAAAATATTTGAAAATGAAGCAACTGACAAAGATTAATCTCCAAAATTTACACGCAGCTCAAGACAAAAACAAACAAACAACCCAATCCCAAAATGGGCAGAAGACCTAAATAGACCTTTCTCCAAAGAAGATATACAGACTGCTAACAAACACGTGAAAGAATGCTCAACATCATTAATCATTAGAGAAATGCAAATCAATACTGCAATGAAATATCATCTCACACCAGTTAGAATGGCCATCATCAAAAAATCTAGAAACAGTAAATGCTGGAGAGGTTTTGGAGAAATGGGAACACTCTTGCTCTGCTTGTGGGGATGTGGGTTGGTACAGCCACTATGGAGAACAGTATGGAGTTTCCTTAAAAAACTACAAATGGAACTACCATATGTCCCATCAATCCCACTCCTGGGCATATACCCTGAGAAAACCAGAATTCAAAAAGAGTCATGTACCAATATGTTCATTGCAGCTCTATTTATAATAGCCAGGAGATGGAAACAACCTAAGTGTCCATTATCAGATGAATGGATAAAGAAAATGTGGCACATATGTACAATGGAATATTACTCAGACATAAAAAGAAACGAAATTGGGCTATTTGTAATGAGGTGGATGGACCTAGAGTCTGTCATACAGAATGAAGTAAGTCAGAAAGAGAAAGACAAATACCGTATGCTAACACATATATATGGAATTTAAGGAAAAAAAAAAAATGTCTTGAAGAGCCTAAGAGTAAGACAGGAATAAAGACACAGACCTACTAGAGAATGGACTTGAGGATATGGGGAGGGGGAAGGGTAAGTTGTGACAAAGTGAGAGAGTGGCTGGACATATATATACACTACCAAATGTAAAATAGATAGCTAGTGGGAAGCAGCCACATAGTACGAGGTGATCAGCTCGGTCCTTTGTGACCACCTAGAGGGGTGGGATAGGGAGTTTGGGAGGGAAGGAGATGCAAGAGGGAAGGGATATGGCAACATATGTATATGTATAACTGATTCACTTTGTTATAAAGCAGAATCTAACACACCATTGTAAAGCAATTATACTCCAATAAAGATGTAAAAAAATATATGATCATCTCAATAAATGCAGGAAAAGCTTTTGAGAAAATTCACCAGCAATTTAGGTTAAAAGCTCTCCAAAGGTGGGCATAGAGGGAGCCTACCTCAACATAATAAAGGTGATATATAACAGACTTACAACTAACATCATTCTAAACAGTGAAAGTCTGAAAGCATTTCGTCTAAGATCAGGGAAAAGACAAGGGTGTCCACTCTTGCCACTATTACTTCACATAGTTTTGGAAGTCCTAGCCACATCAATCAGAGAAGAAAAAGAAATAAAAGAATCAAAATTGGAGAAGAAGAAGTAAAACTATCACCATTTGCAGATGACATGATACTATACATATAAAATCCTAAAGATTCTATCAGAAAACTACTAGAGCTCATCAATGAATTTGGTAAATTTTCAGGATACAAACTTAATACAGAGAAATTTCTGGCATTCCTGTACACTAACAATGAAAGTTCAGAAAGGGAAATTAAGGAAACACTCCCATTTACCATCACGTCAAAAAGAATAAAATACCTGGGAATACACCTACCTATGAGGAAAAAGACATGTATGAAGAAAACTGTAAGATACTGATGAAAGAAATTAAAGATGTCACAAACAGATGTAAAGATATACCATTTTCCTGGATTGGAAGAATCAATAATTTCAGAATGGCTATACTGCCCAATGTAATCTACAGATTCAATTCAATTCCTATCAATTTACCAATAGCATTTTACACAGAATTACAAAAACAAAATTCCAATTTGTATGGAAACACAAAAGATCCCAAATAGCCAAGGCAATCTTGAGAAAGAAAAATGGAGCTGCAGGATCAGGTTCCCTGAGTTCAGATGATACTGCAAAGCTAAGTCATCTAAACAGTATGATACAGGCACAAAAACAGAAATATAGATCAATGGACAGGATAGAAAGTCCAGAGATCACCCCATGCATGTATTGTCACCTCATCTATGACAAAGAAGGAAATAATATATACAATCGAGAAAAGACAGTCTCTTCAATAAGTGTTGGTGGGAAAACTGGATAACTACATGTAAAATAATGAAATTAGAACATTCTCTAACACCATACCCGAAAAAAAAGTCAAAATGAATTACAGACCTAAATGTAAGACTGGACACTGTAAAATTCTTAGAGGAAAACAGAACCCTCTCTGACATGAATTGCAGGAAGATCTTCTTTGATCCACCTCTAAGAGTAATAAAAACAAAAATAAACAAATGAGACTTAATCAAACTTAAAAGCTTTTACACAGCAAAGGAAACCACCAACAAAATGAAAAGAAAGCCCACAGAAAGGGAGAAAATATTTGCAAATGAGGTGACTGACAAGGGATTAATCTCCAAAGTATACAAACAGCTCATGTAGCTCAATATCAAAAAAGGAAACAGCCCAATCAAAAAATGGGCAGAATATCTAAAAAGATATTTCTCCAAAGAAGTCATACAGATGTCCAAGAGGCACATGAAAACATGTTCAACGTCACTAATTATTAGAAAAATCAAATCAAAACTACAATGTGGTATTACCTCACACCAGTTAGAATGGCCATCATCATGAAATCTACAAACAATAAATGCTGGAGAGGGTGTGGAGAAAAGGGAACCCTCCTACATAGTTGGATGCAATGTAATTTGGTACAGCCACTATGGGGGAACAGTATGGAGATTATTTAAAAAACTAAAAATCAGGCTACCATATGATCCAGTAGTCTCACTTCTAGGCATATTTCCAGAGAAAACTGTAATTCGAAAGGATAAATTCACCCCAATATTCATTGCAGTGCTATTTACAGCAGCCAGCACATGGAAGCAACCTAAATGTCCTTCGATGGAGGAATGAATAAATAAGATCTGTTACATATATACCATGGAATATTACTCGGCCATAAAAAAGAAAGAAATAATGCCATTTGCAGCAACACGGATAGACCTAGAGTTTGTCATACTGAGTGAAGTAAGTTATACAGAGAAAGACAAATATCATATGATATTGCTTATATGTGGAATCTAAAAAAATGGTACAAATAAACTTATTTACAAAACGGAAATGTACTTATTTACAGAACAGAAAGCAACCTTATGGTTACCAAGGGGGAAAGGCGGGGGGTTGGGGTGGTGGTGAATAAATTGAGAGATTGGGATTGACATATACACACTACTGTATATAAAAGATAACTAATAAGAACCTACTGTAGAGCACAGGGAACTCTATTCAATGCTCTGTAATGACCTCTGTGGGAATGGATTCTAGAAGAGAGTGGATATATGTATATGTATGGCCGATTCACTTTGCTGTACAGCAGAAAATAGCACAACATTGTAAATCAAGTATGCTCCACTAAAAAAATAATAATAATTAAAAAAAAGATGAACGGGAAGCCATCCCAATAAACACATTTTGGATTAAAAAGATACTAGATGGGAATCCTTTCACAATGTATGCATATATCAAATCATCATGATGTACAATTTTAATATGTTACAATTTTGTCAAGTATACCTCAATAAAGCTGAATGAATGAATGAATGAATACAGAAAGAAAGAAGAAAGAAAGAAGAAAAGAAAAAACTGAACAGAAAATCTAATGGTTTTTTGCCCTGCAAGTTAGAAATTTTAAAGAGACTCATCCCAAATGAATAATGAAATCTTTAGATGATTGTTTAAAAATGGGATAAATTAAACAGACATTAATGAGATTAAATCAAAGGTTTCATACAACACTACCTAAGTTTGGATGGGCTAAAGGGACATTGTATTGATCTCCAATATTAAAGGGCCCCAAACAAGTCTGTTCTATTTACCCCAGTTTAAAAAACATATATTAAAAAAGGCTGGAAGAAAGCTACACTGAGATACCTGAGCAACTTGGGGCAACAATTATGTCAATTCATCGAGTTAAAAGATTGACAAAAAGGCCTGAGTCCCTTGACCCAAGCCCTCACTGGGGACTCCAGAGCCCTTTTTTATTTTATTTTATTATTTTATTTATTTATTTATTTATTTATTTACTTTTGTCTGTGTTAGGTCTTCGTTTCTGTGTGAGGGCTTTCTCTAGTTGTGGCGAGCAGGGGCCACTCTTCAACGCAGTGCGCGGACCTCTCACTATTGCGGCCTCTCTTGTTGCGGAGTACAGGCTCCAGACGCGCAGGCTCAGTAGTTGTGGCTCACGGGCCTAGTTGCTCCGTGGCATGTGGGATCTTCCCAGTCCAGGGCTCGAACTCGTGTCCCCTGCATTAGCAGGCAGATTCTCAACCACTGTGCCACCAGGGAAGCCCTCCAGAGCCTTTTATACAAAGTAGATTAAATGGTTGGGGGATAAAAAGTAAGAAAACTTCTAGGACCCCTTGTAAGTTTAAACCTTATTGATTGGGTTTTAATGGAAACTGAAGTTAAAGGTATAAAAGTTGACAGAATTGAGATGAAAGTTTATAAAAATTGTTATATTTAAGTGGGCTTTATATATTTAAGATGGTTATATCTCTTTTGCTTAATTATACTGTGTGAGAGACATGTTTCACAGGGGAATGCTTCCCCTGTTTGGTATGATAAGACAGGGCATATAGATCTTCCCCTTAGGAAATATTAATTAAACATTCTAAAGGAAATCAATAGGGTTACCTGAGCCCATACAATATAAAGTAAAAAGTGGGAACAATATTCAGGTACTAATAAAAACAATAGCGATTTTGTTCTGGGTCTAACCTGTGCCCTCAGAAAGAGGGCCTTGGTTGAATGCCTTATGCAGCCTTTGTAGATATGATAAATTAAACACTAAAGTTTTACAACATAGAACTCTTCACTTTCAGTTCAGTTGGAAATCTTCTCACTGACATAAGAAAACAGATTAAAGAAAATATAGTTGGGCAAATCAACCTTTTAATATCATTTAGGTGACAGAGTTGTTCTTTGCAGAATTAAAGGCAACTGCCTTTGTCTTGCAAATCTCAACAAATCAGAAATGTAAACACAGCCCACACTGACCTGAGCCTGAGCCTAATTAGTTCAATCAGGTAAAACTTGAATTAAGAAAAAAAAAAGGTGGGAGGGGGAGACCTTCTAAACTCAAACTGCTGGAAGGCTCGCTCACCCCAAATATAATGTTTATCAAGGACAAATTCAAATCTTAAAGTCTTTTCCACAAGTAGGAAAGTCTTAGTCATCTGAGAAAAAAATTTAACTTCTTCCATCTGTTATTTATAAACTAGTAAGTTTGTATTGTAATACCTGATTCAAAACTAAGTTTTTAAAGTGAAGCTATGAGATCTCTAGATTTGTCTATTCATATGTCTCTGTACATATTATACACATGAAATGTCTCTGCCTCCAGGAAACATTATCAAAATTAAACTTATAAAAGAGCTCTGATTAATTGACTCAAAAGTAAGCGTTTATGTTACAAGGAAGAACAAAATCTGACTACATGTTGGATCTGTTTCTTTTACTTTAACCTTTGCTTCCTGTTGCTTTTGTTCACTAAAAGGATACTGTCTATACATAATGGCCTGCCTTGGGGAACCCTGCCTCTCTGCCTGAATGTTAAACCAAAGTGCCTTTGTTCAGGGAAACATCCTGACTCTGTCCACCTGTGAATGGCTGCAAGAAAGAAGAAATTAACACATCCCCTCCCCAAGGCTGACCATTCTAGGAGATATTTGCAAGACTTATGACCTTTTTACTTTATTTCCTCACCTCCTCCCCCTCTCTGTTCTATAAAAGAATCTGGCATTCCAGACCCCAAGAAGATGATCTTTTTGAGACACTAGATTGCCATCTTCTCAGTATGCCAGCTTTCTGAATACTGCCACTATTCCTTGTCTCAACACCTCGTCTCCCAATTTATTGGCCTGTTGTGCATCGAGCAGAGTGAGCTTGGACGCAGTAACACTTACGATTACATATTTCTAAATGTAAAAGAAACTGGTCAGAATAAATTTCAGATTTATGTGATCTAGGAACTATTCAATATTAAATTAATATCTGATATTAAAGCTAGCTTAAGCTTGTTAGTTTAATCAATATAGACATGTCTTATTTTCTTGTACCTAGGTTTACTGAAGGTCAATAAGTTCATGTCATTTTTGTTACAGAGTTTGTCAGCAAGAAGAAAATTAACTTGGTATGTTAATATGTTCATAAATTATAAAATAAAGGTAAACGACATAAGAGTTTTCAGTTGAGCTCTTTAGGAATAATTATTTTCGGCGTATTGTCGACTTAATAAATACTCACAACCTAAAAGTTGAGAGTTATGTTTTATTCGGTGGGAAATTTTAGGACTTCAAACCTGGGAGACAGCATCTCAAGTAACCCTGAGAGAATTACTCCGGAGAGGTGAGGGGGAGCTAGGATATATAGGAGTTTGCAACAAAGGTAATCAGGAACATCAAAAGATTATTGTTATTTAAGGAAAACCAGGGACTTCCCTGGTGGTGCAGTGGTTAAGAATCCACCTGCCAATGCAGGGGACATGGGTTTGAACCCTGGTCCAGGAAGATCTCACATGCCACAGAGCAACTAAGCCCATGTGCCACAACTACTGAACCTGTGCTCTACAGCCCACAACTGCAACTACTGAGCCTGCATGCCACAACTCCTGAAGCCCACACACCACAATGAAGAGTGGTCCTCACTCGCCACAACTAGAGAAAGCCCATGCACAGCACCAAAAACCCAACGTAGCCAAAAATAAATAAATAAATTTATACATTATAAAAAAGAAAACCAGATATCCCAAGTTAAGGAATTTAGCACTTTTCTGTTGTATGGGAAGACGCAAGAGTTTGGGCTCACTGAAATCATTCTTTTAATATGTATCAATACCTCAGCTATCTGGGCCAGTATCCTGTGCTTTCACATCCTGAGTTTCCTCAGAGCTCACCATAGGGAGTGGCTGCATTCTGATGGCTGCTAAATGGCAGGTATTCTTTCCTTCCCAAGTTCCCTTAGGGCTCACCAGCTGACCATCTGGTGGCGGCTGCATATGACTGTGACATACTTTGTTTATTGATATGGCAGGCAATATTCCATTTTTCAGTATGTTTATCTAAAATAGTTTCTCTAGATTTTTGGTAACTTGAATTTTGCTAAATTAAGTTAAATGATGAGAATCCACTGAACACCCAAGTCATTTCAAATAAGATAAAATATTGAAACTTTAATTGCTAAACAGGTCTAAGTTTAACTACTTTTGTCTTCTTACAAGAGGAAATCTAAAGATATTTGGGGTTTATTAGACACATCTTGTAACACATTAAAGAAAGAAATTATACTGTGAAATGATGTATGTTTCTAAAGGTTATATAATATTCCTAAATTTGACAACCAGGACATGCTGGTATGACAGTTCACAATTACTTGCTTCTTGGTTTTCAATAGAGATTAAGGCTCTTAAGTGTTAAAATTGTAATAAATGTAATTAATTAGGTAATTGAATTTTGTTTTTAAAAGTAGGCTAGTGCAGGACTGCAGTTTAGTTCTTTCTTTCTCTGTAAGGAAAAGAAAGTTACCTTGGAATATTACTTCTGTGGACAGATTGTGTGAATTTATTTGCCTTTAAGTGATCTGTATTTGTTTTTCAAAATCTTTTGTCACTTTGGTTAAGTGAATAAGTATTGTTTCACATGACCTATGATCCTATTTGATCAAGTGTTTTAAAACCTTTTTGATATTTTTGACAAACTCCCCAAGTATCAAATTCTAACTGAAGTTATTTTGACTTCCAGCTAACTCTGGGATGCTTCAAAGGAAACCTGAGTCATATCAGAGAGAAATGTTAAACTAATTAGGCTTACTTGATATGTTAAATTATTTGAGAAGCATTGTCAATTGATTGGAGGTAAACCTTCTTAGGTTACATTTTATGGGTAAATGTCATTAATATAGATGTTCCAAAAGTTATATGCAATTCCTAAAATTCTGATATGTCCTGGTGTAATGCTATTAGCCATAATCCTAGTTATTATCTTAAAATGTTATATGTCACAGAAATATCCAAGTTTCTTGTCAATTGCATTGTAATTAGATCTTTAACCACACCATTTTAAGTCTTGTTGTTTATAGACAATCATTGCTTAATCTGACGCTTTTATAAAATGAATCACTTCGAAAGGATTCATAAAAAGGACTTTTTGATAAATATAAGTTTCTGATAACTTTTAGATCATTCCACTGAACTGGGTAAGAAATTACAGAACTCTAATGGAAAACCTGATGACTTCATCCAGATCAACAGGAATTATTTTTATGAGAGTGAATGAGCTGATAAATTTAATTTATAATTTTATGACTTTTTCTGAAACATACTGGCTTTTAATCTTTGTTTTCCAGAAAAAACTTTCCTCTTGCACTATGACCTACAACAAGTTGATGAAGTATACCATTGTAAACAAAGATGAAACATTTGTCTTTTTCTCTCTACCTGATCCCTCCAGAATTTGGTTTCTCCAGTGGCTCCCCTGTGAACTTGATGGTTTATTGTGACCAGATTGCACTAGTTATACTAATCATTGTTTTAATTTGTTCTCTTTATTTTCAAATTATTTATACCTTGTGCCTCTTTCTGCTGCACTATGACTTTATTAATGTTACTAGCTGTATTACTTATATCCTGCCTGTTTTATAAGATTGTTGTCTCTTGCATTACCCAATGTGTACCCAGGCCTCTGACAAAATGATGGCTAAAAGTCTTGAGGCAGATGATCATATATATAACTCTACATAGAATAATTGTAATAGTGCCACTCTAGATATGGGAAGAAGCAACATGGGAAAACATTTCCTGGATCATAATAAACTAGTAAGACAGGCAATCCAGAGTATTTTAGATTATCAACAGGGGCTGATACAAAAAGAAACAAAATCAGCACATTGAGTGGCCTATCATCAAAATCTTTGCCTGATCTAAGAATGAGCCCTCCTAGCAACATGGGACAAAATTGGTCATGAAATTCCTCCCAACAGTGGTGGAGTTTATGACCAAGAGGAGGTACTGTGAATGAGGAATGTCACCTGCCATATCAGTAAGCAAAGGATGTTGCAGCCATCAAGTTATCAGCCACTGCAGCCGCCTATGGCTGTGCACCCTGAGGGAATTCAGGATGGAGAAAAGCAGGATACTGGCCTAGAGAGTTAAGGTACATATCAATGAATGATTTAAATGACCCCAGACTCTTTAATCTTCCCTGACACAGAAAAATATTAGTTCATAACTTGAGATGTCTAATGTTTCTTTAATTAACAGTAAAAATTTTAATGTCTCTCTACCTGGGTTTTGTTGCAAATACTACATATCTGATAAGGATAAAGTAGAATAATTAAATATTTAGTTTAAAATCCCAGTAGGTGATTAAAAACAGAAAGGGAATTTTAAGGGAGTTTGGGAGACTATTGTAAGCTAATGACCACTCAAGAAAATAATCCAGTAACCTAGCAACAATCTACTCTACCTTGAGGTAAGACCAGATGCATTCAAGTGCCAGGCACACTCAAGCCACTAGTCCTGATACTTCAAACACAAGACAATAGATATGGGGTCTGAATCTTTTTTACATAAAGTCAGGGAGTTAATTGTTCTTGAAGAATAGCGTATCTGCATGTAACCAAGACAGAAAAGGGGTGAAACTATGTGAAAAGGGACAGAAACTAAGTGAAAGGGGACATTATACTAAAACTTGAGATGAATTACCATATATTAGTATATGTTACCACCCTTTTACTAATATATATATGATTAAAATAGTGCCTTGACAGTCCCAGTTAGACCATATAGGGTCTAAAGAGGGACAAATGATATAAGCCTTGATGTTTACCCCATGTTTTCTTTGATTATAAAAATGTAGCTCCCTTTGTTCTCTGGGCTGTGCTCCCTTGCCTGCTTGCTTGTATCTCTCACAAATGTCCTATGCCAATAAACTCACTCTTTCTATACCACTTTGCCTCACACTGAATTCTTTCTGTAACAAGACAAAAGAATCTGAGTTTCAGTAACTACTGGCACCAGGTGTGCAGTTTTAATTAAAAGAGAGTGGATTCACATCCTAGGGCCAGTGTTGAGCTGCCTGTGATTATCCAAAGTGCTACTTAAAAATTACATTTCACAGGCAAAACAATAGAAACACTAATATCAGAAACTGGGACCTTCAAGATGGTGGAGGAGTAAGACATGGAGATCACCTTCCTCCCCACAAATACATTAAAAACATATATACATGTTGAACAACTCTTATAGAACACCTACTGAACACTGGCAGAAGACCTCAGACTTCCCAAAAGGCAAGAAAATCCCCACATACCTGGGTAGGGGAAAAGGAAAAACAGAGACGAAAGAATAAGGATGGGACCTGCACTTCTGGGAGGGAGCTGTGAAGGAGGAAAAGTTTCCACGCACTTGGAAGCCCCTTCACTGGCAGAAACAGGGAAGGGCGAGGGGACAGCTATGGAGGAGAGTGAAGCAACAGGGGTGCAGAGAGCAAGGAAGACAGATTCCCGCACAAAGGACCGGTGCCAACCAACACTCACTGGCCTGAGAGGCTTGTCTGCTCACCTGCTGGGGTGGATAGGGGCTGGGAGCTGAGGCTCAGGCTTTGGAGTTCAGATCCGAGGGAGAGGACTGGGGTTGGCTACATGAACACAGCCTAAAGTGGGCTAGTGTGTCACAGCTAGATGGGAAGGAGTCCAGGAAAAACTTGAGACCTGCCTAAGAGGCAAGAGACTATTGTTAAGGGGTGTGTGACGAGAGGGGATTCCTTCCCTGTCTGGTCACAGAAGGAAGAGCACCACCTAAATGAGCTCTGGAGGAGGGCACGAGCCCTGGCTATCAGCTCAGACACCACAGATGGCCATGAAACACTAATGTTACTGCTACAGCCACCAAGAATCTTGTGTGCAAGCACAGGTCACTTTACACACAACTCTCCCCAGGAGCCTGTGCAGCCCGCAACTGCCAGGGTCCTGTGATGTAGGGATAACTTCCCTGGAAGAAAGAAGGGTACGCCTCAGGCTGTTGCAATGTCCTGCTGGCCTCTGCCATGGCAGGCTTGCCCCACATTCCAATTATAACTATGGTACCCCTCCCTCTCCCTGGCATGAGTGAGTCAGAGCCCTCTAATCAGCCGCTGCTTTAACCCGATCCTCTCTGGGCAGGAACAGATGCCTGAGGGTGATCTACAGTCAGAGGTGGGGCCAGAACCAAAGCTGAACCCCAGGAGCTGTGCAAACAAAGAAGAGAAAGGGAAATTTCTCCATACAGCCTCAGGAGCAGGGGATTAAATACCCACAATCAACTTGAGGTACCATGCATTTGTGGAATACCTGAATAGACAATGAATCAACCCAGAATGGAGGTGGTGGACTTTGGGAGGAACTGTAGACTTGGAGTTTACTGTATGTGACTGACTTGTTTCTGATTTTTATGTTTATCTTAGTATAGTTTTCAGCACTTGTTATCACTGGTGGATTTATTTATTGGTTTGGTTGCTCTCTTCTTTATACTATTATTATTACATTTTTTTTAATTTTAGTAACTTTATCTTATTTATTTATTTATTTATATTCTTTCTTTTTCTCTCCCTTTTCTTCTGAGCCATGTGGCTGACATGGTCCTGGTGCTCCAGCCTGGTGACAGGCATGAGCCTCTGAGGTGGGAGAGCCAAGTCCAGGACATTGGACCACCAGACGTCTCCTGGCCCCACATAATATCAATTGGCAAGAGCTCTCCTAGAAATCTGCATCTCAATGCTAAGACCCAGCTCCACCCAATGGCCAGCAAGCTCCAGTGCTGGAAGCCTCATGCCAACCAACTAACAAGACAGGAACACAACCCCACCCATTAGCAGACAGGCTGCCTAAAATCATACTAAGTTCATAGACCACCCAAAAAACAGCATCAGAAGCAGACCTTCCCACCAGAAAGACAAGAACCAGCTCTACCCAAAAGAACACAGGCACCAGTCCCCTCTACCAAAAAACCTATGCAAGCCACTGAACCAATTGTACCCACCGGGGACAGGCACAAAGAAACAATGGGAACTATGAACCTGAAGCTTGCAAAAAGGAGACACCAAACACAGTAAGTTAAGCAAAATGAGAAGGCAGAGAAACATACAGCAGATGAAGAACCAAAGGAAAAAGGCACTAGATCAAAAAATGAAGAGAAAATACACAGTCTACCTGAAAAAGAATTCAAAATAATGATAGTAAAGATGATGCAAAATCTTGGAAAAAGAATGGAGAAAATACAAGAAATGTTTAACAAGGGCCTGGAAGAACTGAAGAACAACAAAAAAAAAAGATGCAAAACACAATAAATGAAATTAAAATTCTCTAGAAGGAATCGATAGCAGAATAACTGAGACAGAAAAACAGATACGTAACCTAGAAGATAAAATACTGGAAATAACTATCGCAGAGCAGCATAAATGAAAAAGAATGAAAAGAATTGAGGAGAGTCTCAGAGACCTCTGGGACAATATTAAATGCACCAACATTCGAATTTTAGCAGTCTCAGAAGAAGAAGAGAAAAACAAAGGGACTGAGAAAATATTGAAGAGATTATAGTGGAAAACTTCCCTAATATGGGAAAGGAAATAGTCAATCAAGTCCAGGAAGTGCAGAGTCCCATAGAGGATAAATCCAAGGAGAAACACACCAAGACACATATTAATCAAACTATCAAAACTTAAATACAAAGGAAAAACATTAAAAGCAGCAAGGGAAAAGCAACAAATAACATGCAAAGGATTCCCCATAAGGTTAACAGCTAATCTTTCAGAAGAAACTCTGCAAGACAGAAGGGAGTGGCATGATATGTTTAAAGTGATGAAAGGGAAAAACCTACTACCAAGATTACTCTACCCAGCAAGGATCTCATTCAGATTAGATGGAGAAAATAATACCTTTACAGACAAGCAAAAGTTAAGAGAATCCAGCACCACCAAACCACCATTACAACCAATGATAAAGGAATTTCTCTAGGCAGGAAAAACAGGAAAAGGAGAAGGCCTTTGTGACCACCTAGAGGGGTGGGACAAGGAGGGTGGGATGGAGATGCAAGACAGAGAGGATATGCGGATATATGTATGTATATAGCTGATTCACTTTGTTATACAGCAGAAACTAACACAACACTGTAAAGCAGTTATAGTACAATAAAGATATTTAAAAAAAGAAACCCAAAACAATTAAGAAAATGGTAATAGGCAAAACATATTAATAGTTGCCTTAAATGTAAATGGATTAAATGCTCCAACCAAAAGACATGGACTGACTGAATGCATACAAAAACAAGACCCATAAATATGCTGTCAACAAGAGACCCAATTCAGACATAGAGAAAGATAAAGACTGAAAATGAGGGGAATGGAAAAAGGTATTCCATGCAAATGGAAATTAAAAAGAAGCTGGAGTAACAATTCTTATATCAGAAAAAATAGAATTTAAAATAAACACTACTACAAAAGACAAAGAAGGACATTACATAATGATCAAGGGATCCATCCAAGAAGAAGATATAACAATTGAAATATTTAGGCACCCAACTTAGGAGCACCTCAATATATAAGGCAAATGCTAACAGCCATAAAAGGGGAAATTGACAGCAACACAATAATAGTAGGGGACTTTAACACCCACTTTCACCAAAGGACAGATCATCCAAAATGTAAAAAAAATAAGGAGGGACTTCCCTGATGGTCCAGTTGTCAAGAATCCACCTGCCAATGCAGGGGACACAGGTTCGAGCCCTGGTCCAGGAAGATACCACATGCCACAGAGCAACTAACCTCGTACACCGCAACTACTGAGCCTGCACTCTAGAGCCCACGAGCCACAACTACTGAACCAGCAAGCTGCAACTACTGAAGCCCACGCTCCTAGAGCCTGTGCTTCTCAAAACAGAAACCACCACAATGAGAAGCCCATGCACCACAACAAAGAGTAGCTCCTGCTTGCCACAACTAGAGAAAGTCTGTGCACAGTAACAAAGACCCAATGCATCCAAAAATAAATAAATAATTTAAAAAAATTAATTATAATTTTTTAAAAAGAAAAAAATAAGTAAACACAAGCTTTAAATTACACATTAAACAAAATGCACTTGATAGATATTTATAGGACATTCCATCCAAAAAAAACAGAATAAAAATTCTTCTCAAATACTCATGGAACATTCTCCAGGATACATCATATCTTGGGTCACAAATCAAGCCGTGGTAAATTTAAGAAAACTGAAATCATATCAAGTATCTTTCTACAACACAACGCTATGAGACTAGATATCAATTACAGGAAAAAAAACTGTAAAAAATACAAAAACATGGAGACAGAACAATGCACTATTTAATAACCAAGAGATCACTGAAGGAATCAAAGAGGAAGTCAAAAAATATCTGGAAACAAATGACAATGAAAACACGATGACACAAAACCTAGGGGATGCAGCAAAAACAGTTCTAAAAGAGAAGTTTATAGCAATAAAATCCTACCTCAAGAAACAAGAAACATCTCAAATATAGAACCTATACTTACTCCTATAGAAATTAGAGAAAGTAGAACAAACAAAATGGACAGTTAGCAGAAGGAAAGAAAGCATAAAGACCAGATCAGAAATAAATGAAAAAGAAATGAAAGAAACAAGACCAAAGAACAATAAAACTAACAGCTGGTTCTTTGAGAAGATAAACAAAATTGATAAACCACTAGCCAGACTCATCAAGAAAACAAAGAGAGAAGACTCAAGTCAACAAAATTAGAAATGAAAAAGGAGAAGTAACAGCTGACACTGCAGAAATACAAAAGCTTATAAGAGATTACTACATGTAACTATATGCCAATAAAATTGACAATCTGGAAGTAATGGACAAATTCTTAGAAAAGCACAAACTTCTGAGACTTAACCAGGAAGAAAGAGAAAATATAAACATAACAATCACAAGCACTGAAATTGAGACTGTGATTAAAAATCTTCCAACAAACAAAAAGCCAGGACCAGATGGAGTCACAGGTGAATTCTATCTAACATTTAGAGAAGAGCTAACACCTATCCTTCTCAAACTCTTCCAAAATATAGCAGAGGGAGGAACACACCAAAACTCATTCAACGAGGCCACCATCACCCTGATACCAAAATCAGACAAAGATGTCACAATGAAAAAACTACAGACCAATATCACTGATGAACATAGATGCAAAAATCCTCAAGAAAATACTAGCAAACAGAATCCAATAGCATATTAAAAGGATCATACACCATGATCAAATGAGGATTAACCCAAGAATGCAAGGATTCTTCAATATACACAAACCAATCAATGTTAAACATCATATTAACAAACAGAAGTATAAAGAGCATATGATAATCTCAATAGATGCAGAAAAACTTTTGACAAAATTCAACACGTTTATGATAAAAACTCTCCAGAGAGTAGGCATAGAGGGAACTTACCTCAACATAATAAAGGCCATATATGACAAACCCACAGCCCACATCATTCTCAAGGGTAAAAAAGAGATACCATTTCCTCAAAAATCAGGAACAAGACAAGGATGCCCACTCTCACCCCTATTATTCAACATAGTTTTGAGAGTTTTGGCCCCAGAAATCAGAGAAGAAAGAGAAATAAAAGGAATTTTAATCGGAAAAGAAGTAAAGCTGTCACTGTTTGCAGATCACATGGTACTATACATAGAGAATCCTAAAGATGCTGCCAGAAAACTACTAGAGCTAATCAATGAATTTGGTAAAGTAGCAGGATGCAAAATTAATGCACAGAAATCTCTGGCATTCCTATACACTAATGATGAAAAACGTGAAAGAGAAATTAAGGAAACACTCCCATTTACCACTGCAACCAAAAGAGGAAAATGTCTAGGAAAAAACCTACCAAAGGAGACAAAAACCTGTATGCAGAAAACTATGACACTGATGAAACAAATTAATGATATAAACAGATGGAGAGGTCCGGGGGAAGATGGCAGAAGAGTAAGATGCGGAGATCACCTTCTGCCCCACAGATACATCAGAAATACATCTACACGTGGAACAACTCCTACAGAACACTCACTGAACACTGGCAGAAGACCTCAGACCTCCCGAAAGGCAAGAAACTCCCCACATACCTGGGTAGGGCAAAAGAAAAAAGAATAAACAGACACAAAAGAATAGGGATGGAACTTGCACCAGTGGGAGGGAGCTGTGAAGGAGGAAAGGTTTCCACACACTAGGAAGCCCCTTCACGGGCAGCGACTGTGGGTGGCAGCCAGGGTGGGGAGCTTCGGAGCCACAGAGGAGAGCACAGCCACAGGGGTGCAGAGGGCAAAGTGGAGAGATTCCCACACAGAGGATCAGTGTCGACCAGAACTCACCAGCCCAAGAGGTTTGTCTGCTTCCCCTCCAGGGTAGGTGGGGGCTGGGAGCTGAGCCTCAGGCTTCAGTAGGATTGCAGGGAGAGGACTAGGGTTGGAAGTATGAACACAGCCTAAAGGGGTTAGTGCAGCACACTTAACCAGGAGGGAGTCCAGGAAAAAGTCTGGACCTGCCGAAGAGGCAAGAGACTTTTTCTTCCCTCTTTGTTTCCTGGTGCATGAAGAGAGGGGATTCAGAGCACTGCTTAAAGAAGCTCCAGAGATGGGCGTGAGCCACAGCTAAAAGCACGGACCCCAGAGCCGGTCATGAGATGCTAAGGCCGCTACTTCTGACACCAAGAAGCCTGTGTGTGAGCACAGGTCACTAACCACACCTTCCCTCATGGGAGCCTATGCAGCCCGCCACTGCCAGGGTCCCATGATCCAGGGTCACATTCCGCAGGAGAACGCATGGAGTGCCTCATGCTGGTGCAACATCATGCCGGCTGCTGCAGCCGCAAGCTTGCGCCGCTTTTTGTGCCCCACCCAACCCCGGCCTGAGTGAGCCAGAGCCCCCGAATCAGGGTCTCCTTTAACCCAGTCCTGTCTGAGCGAAGAACAAACGCCCTCCGGCAACTTACATGCAGAGGCGGGGTCAAATCCAAAGCTGAACCCCGGGAGTTGTGTGAACAAAGAAGAGAAAGGGAAATTTCTCCCAGCAACCTCGGAAGCAGTGGATTAAATCTCCACAATCAACTTAATGTAGCCTGCATCTGTGGAATACCTGAATACACAATGAATCATCCCATAATGAGGAGGTGGACTTTGAGAGCAAGACATATTATTTTTTCCCTTTTTCATCTTTCTGTGAGTGTTTATGTGTATGCTTCTGGGAGAAATTTTGTCTGTAAAGCTTTGCTTTCACCATTTGTCCTAGGGTTCTGTCCATACATTTTTGGTTTGCTTGTTTGTTTTTTATTTAAAAAATTTTTTTCTTAATAATTATTTTTTATTTAAATAACTTTATTTTATCCTTTCTTTCTTTCTTTCTTCCTTCCTTCCATCCTTCTTTCTTTCTTTCTTTCTACTTTTTCTCCCTTTTATTCTGAGCCATGTGGATGAAAGGCTCTTGTTGCTGTAGCCAGGAGTCAGTGCTGTGCCTCTGAGTTGGGAGAGGAAACTTCAGGACACCGGTCCACAAGAGACCACCCAGTTCGATGTAATATCAAATAGCGAAAATCTCCAAGAGATCTCCATCTCAACACCAACACTGAGATTCACTCAACGGCCAGCAAGCTACAGTGCTGGACACCCTATGCCAAACAACTAGCCAGAGAGGAGCACAACACCACCAATTAGCAGAGAGGCTGCCTAAAATCATAAGAAGGCCACAGACACTCCAAAACACACCCTCAGACGTGGACCTGCTCCCAAGAAAGACAAGATTGGACTTCATCCACCAGAACACAGGCACTAGTCTCCTCAACCAGGAAGCTTACACAACCCAATGAACCAACTTCAGCCACTGGGGAGAGACATCAAAAACAATGAGAAATACGAACCTGCAGCCTGCAGAAAGGAGACACCGAACACAGTAAGATAAGCAAAATGAGAACACAGAAAAACACACAGAAGATGAAGGAGCAGCATAAAACCCACAAGACAGAACAAATGAAGAGGAAATAGGCCATCTACCTGAAATAAGAATTCAGAATAATGAGAGTAAAGATGATACAAAATCTTAGAAATAGAATAGAGAAAATGCAAGAAACATTTAACAAGGAATTAAAAGAACTAAAGAGGAAACAAGCAACAATGAGCAACGAAATAAATGAAATTAAAAATACTCTAGAAGGGATCAATAGCACAATAAGTGAGGCAGAAGAACGGATAAGTGAACTGGAAGATAAAATAGTGGAAATAACTGCTGCAGAGCAGAATAAAGAAAAAAGAATGAAAAAAACTGAGGACAGTCTCAGAGACTTCTGGGACAACATTAAACGCAGCAACATTCGAATGATAGGGGTCCAGAAGAAGAAGAGAAAAAGAAAGGGAATGAGAAAATATTTGAAGACAAGATAGTCGAAATTTTCCCTAACATGGTAAAGGAAATAGTTAATCAAGTTCAGGAAGCACAGAAAGTTCCATACAGGATAAATCCAAGGAGAAACACACCAAGACAAATATTAATCAAACTATCACAAATTAAATACAAAGAAAACATACTAAAAGCAATAAGGGAAAAACAACAAATAACACACAAGGGAATCCCCATAAAGTTAACAGCTGATCTTTCAGCAGAAACTCTGCAAGCCAGAAGGGAGTGGCAGGACATATTTAAAGTGATGAAGGAGAAAAATTTACAACCAAGATGACTCTACCTAGCAAAGATCTCATTCAAATTTGATGGAGAAATTAAAACATTTACAGAAAAGGAAAAGCTGAGAGAGTTCAGCACCACCAAACCAGCTTTACAACAAATGCTAAAGGAACTTCTCTAGGCAAGAAACACAAGAGAAGGAAAAGACCTACAATAACGAACACAAAACAATTAAGAAAAGGGGAATAGAAACATACATATTGTAATTACCTTACATGTAAATGGACTAAATGATCCCATCAAAAGACACAGACTGGCTGAATAGATACAAAAACAAGACCCATATATATGCTGTCTAAAAGACATTGACTTCAGAGCTAGGGACACATACAGACTGAAAGTGTGGGGATGGAAAAAGATATTCCATGCAAATGGAAACCAAAAGAAAGCTGGAGTAGCAATTCTCATATCAGAAAAAAATAGACTTTAAAATAAAGATTATTAGAAGAGACAAAGAAGGACACTACATAATGATCAAGGGATTGATCCAAGAAGAAGGTACAATTACTGTAACTATTTATGCACCCAACATAGGAGCACCTCAATACATAAGGCAAACACTAACAGCCATAAAAGAGGAAATCAACAGTAACACATTCATAGTAGGGGAATTTAACACCCCACTTTCTCCAATGGACAGATCATCCAAAATGAAAATAAATAAGGAAACACAAGCTTTAAATGATACCTTAAACAAGATGAACTTAATTGATATTTTTAGGACATTCCATTCAAAAGCAACAGAATACACATTTTTCTCAAGTGCTCATGGAACATTCTCCAGGATAGATTATATCTTGGGTCACAAATCAAGCCTTGGAAAATTCAATAAATTTGAAGTCGTATCAGGTATCTTTTCTGACCACAATGGTATGAGACTAGTTTTCAATTATAGGAAACGATTTGTAAAAAATATAAACACATGGAGGCTAACAATACACTAATTAACAGTGAAGTGATCATTGAAGAAATCAAAGAGGAAATCAAAAAATACCTAGAAACAAATGATAATGGAGACACGATGACCCAAAACCTATGGGTTGCAGCAAAAGCAGTTCTGAGAGGGAAGTTTATAGCAATGAAATCCTACCTTAAGAAACAGGAAACATCTCGAATAAACAACCTAACCTTGCACCTAATGCAATTGGAGAGGGAAGAACAAAAACCCCCAAAGTTAGCAGAGGGAAAGAAATCATAAAGATCAGATTTCAAAAATGGGAAAGAAATGAAGGAAACAATAGCAAAGATCAATAAAACTAAAAGCTGGTTTTTGAGAAGATAAACAAAATTGATAAACAATTAGTCAGATTCATCAAGAAAAAAAGGGAGAAAACTCAAAACCAATAGAATTAGAAATGAAAAAGAAGTAACAACTGACACTGCAGAAATACAAAACATCATGATAGGTTACTACAAGCAACTCTATTCCAATAAAATGGACAACATGGAAGAAATAACAAATTCTGAGAAATGCACAAACTGTCAATTCGGAAAAAGGAAGAAATAGAAAATAAGAACAGGCAAATCACAAGCACTGAAATTGAAACTGTGATTAAAAATCTTCCAACAAACAAAAGCCCAGGAACAGATGATTTCATATGCGAATTCTTACAAACATTTAGAGAAGAGCAAAAACCTATCCGTTTCAAATTCTTCCAAAATATAGCAGAGGGAGGAACACTCACACACTCATTCTATGAGGCCACCATCACCCTGATACCAAAACCCGACAACGACGTCACAAAGATAGAAAACTACAGGCCAATATCACTGATGAACATAAATGCAAAAATCCGCAACAAAATGTTAGCAAAGAGAATCCAACAGCACATTAAAAGGATCATACACCATGGTCAAGTGGGGTTTATTCCAGGAATGCAAGGATTTTTCAATATATGCAAATCAAGCAATCAGATACACCATATTAAAAATTGAAGGAGCAAAACCATATGATCATCTCATTAGATGCAGAGAAATCTTTCTACAAAATTCAACACCCACTGATTATAAAAACCGTGCAGAAAGCAGGCATAGAGGGAACTTTCCTCAGTATAATAAAGGTCATATATGACAAACCCACACCCAACATCGTCCTCAATGGTGAAAAACTGAAACCATTTCCACTAAGATCGGGAACAAGACAAGGTTGCCCACTCCCACCACGATTATTCAGCATAGTTTTGGAAGTTTTAGCCACCAGAGAAGAAAGAAAATAAACGGAATCCAAACCAGAAAAGAAGAAGTAAAGATGGTACTGTTTGCAGATGCCATGATACTATACATAGAGAATCCTAAAGATGCTACCAGAAAACTACTAGAGCTAATCAATGAATATGGTAAAGTAGCAGGATACAAAATTAATGCACAGAAATTTCTGGAATTCCTAAACACTAATGATGAAAAATCTGAAAGTGAAATGAAGAAAACACATCCATTTACCATTGCAACAAAAAGAATAAAATATCTAGTAATAAACCTACCTAAGGATACAAAAGACCTGTATGAAGAAAATTATAAGACACTGATGATAGAAAGTAAAGATGATACAAATAGATGCGAAGATATACCATGTTTCTGGACTGGAATAATCAACATTGTGAAAATGACTCTACTACACAAAGCAACCTACAGATTCAATGCAATCGCTATCAAACTACCACTGGCTTTTTTCACAGAAGTAAAGCAAAAAATTTCACAATTTTTATGGAAACACAAAAGACCCTGAATAGCCAAAGCAATCTTGAGAAAGAAAAACAGAGCTGGAGGAATCAGGCTACCTGACTTCAGACTATACTACAAAGCTACAATTATCAATGCAGATGGGTATTGGCACAGAAAGAGAAATATAGATCAATGGAACAGGATAGGAAGCCCAGACATAAAGCCAATCACTTATGGTCACCTTATCTTTGATAAAGGAGGCAAGAATGTACAGTGGAGAAAGGACAGCCTCTTCAATAAGTGGTCCTGGGGAAACTGGAAAGATACATATAAAAGTATGAGATTAGAACACTCCCTAACACCATATACAAAAATAAGCTCAAAATGGATTAAAGACCTAAATATAAGGCCAGAAACTATCATACTCTTAAGGGAAAACATATGAAGAACACTCCATGACATAAAGCACAGCAACATCCTTTTTGACCCACCTCCTAGAGAAATGGAAATAACAACAAAAATAAACTAATGGGACCTAATGAAACTTCAAAGCTTTTGCACAGAAATGGAAACCATAAACAAGATCAAAACACAACCCTCAGAATGGGAGAAAATATTTGCAAATTAAGCAACTGAAAAAGGATTAATCTCCAAAGTTTACAAGCAGCTCATGCAGCTCAATAACAGTAAAACAAACATCCTAATCCAAAAACGGACAGAAGACCTAAATAGACATTCCTCCAAAGAAGATTTACAGATTGCCAAGAAACACACGAAATAATGCTCAACATCGTTAATCATTAGAGAAATGCAAATCAAAACTACGGTGAGATATCATGTCACACAGGTCCGAATGGCTTTCATCAAAAAATCTAGAAACAATAAATGCTGAAGAGGGTGTGGAGTAAAGGGAACACTCTTCCACTGCTGGTTGTAATGTTAATTGGTACAGCCACTATGGAGAACCATATTGAGGTTCCTTAAAAAACTACAAATAGAACTACCATATGAACCAGCAATCCCACTACTGGGCATATACCCTGAGAAAACCAAAATTCAAAGAGTCATGTACCAAAATGTTCATTGCAGCTCTATTTACAAAGGCCAGGACATGGAAGCAACCTAAGTTTCCATAATCGGATGAATGGATAAAGAAGACTTGGCACATATACACAATGGCATATTATTCAGCCATAAAAAGAAACGAAATTGAGTTTTTTGTAGTGAGGTGGATGGACCTGGAGTATGTCATACTGAGTGAAGTAAGTCAGAAAGAGAATGACAAATACCATATGCTAACACATATATATGGAATCTAAGAAAAAAAAATCATGAAGAACCTAGGGGTAAGACGGGAATAAAGATGCAGACCTACTACGGAGTGGACATGAGGGGGGGAGGCATAAGCTGTGACAAAGTGAGAGAGTGGCATGGACATATATACACTACCAAACATAGAATGATAGTTATACCATGTTCTTGGGCTGGAAGAATCAACATTGTGAAAATGACTGTACTACCCAAGCAGGCTACAGATTCAAGGCAATCCCTATCAAACTACCAGTGGTGTTTTTCATATAACTAGAAGAAAAAATTTCACATTTTGAAGGAAACACAGAAGACCCCAAATAGCCAAAGCAATCTTTTATTTTTAACATATTTAATGGAGTATAATTGCTTTACAATGGTGTGTTAGTTTCTGTTTTATAACGAAGTGAATCAGTTATACATATACATATATTCCCATATCTCTTCCCCCTTGAATCTCCCTCCCTCCCTCTCTCCCTTTCCCACCTCTCTAGGTGGTCAAAAAGCACCAAGGTGTTCTCCCTGTGCGATGCAGCTACTTCCCACTAGCTATCTATTTTACGTTCAGTAGTGTAAATATGTCCATTCTACTCTCACGTTGTCACAGCTTACCCTTCATCCTCCTCATATCCTCAAGTCCATTCTCTAGTAGGTCTCTTTCTTTATTCCCATCTTACTGCTAGGTTCTTCATGCCCTTTTTTTTTTTTTTCTTAAATTCCATGTATATGTGTGAGCATACGGTATTTGTTTTTCTCTTTCTGACTTCTTTAACTCTGTATGACAGACTCTAGGTCCATCCACCTCACTACAAATAACTCAATTTCGTTTCTTTATATGGCTGAGTAATATTCCATAGTATATATGTGCCACATCTTCTTTATCGATTCATCCAATTATGGACACATAGGTTGTTTCCATCTCCTGGCTATTGTAAATAGAGCTACAATGAACATTTTGGTACAGGACTCTTTTTGAATTTTGGTTTTCTCAGGGTATGCCCAGTAGTGGGATTGCTTGGTTGTATGGTAATTGTATTTGAAGTTTTTTAAGGATCCTCCATACTGTTCTCCACAGTAGCTGTATCAATTTACATTCCCACCAGCAGTGCAAGAGTGTTCCCTTTTACCCACACCCTCTCCAGCATTTATTGTTTCTAGATTTTTTGATGATGGCCATTCTGCCCAGTGTGAGTTGATATCTCATTGTAGTTTTGATTTGCATTTCTCTAATGATTAATGATGCTGAGCATGCTTTCATGTGTTTGTTGGCAATCTGTATATCTTCTTTGGAGAAATGTCTATTTAGGTCTTCTGCCCATTTTTGGATTTGGTTGTTTGTTTTTTTTTTGTATTGAGCTGCATGAGCTGCTTGTAAATTTTGGAGATTAATTCTTTTTCAGTTGCTTCATTTGTAAGTATTTTCTCCCATTCTGAGGGTTGTCTTTTGGTCTTGTCTATGGTTTCCTTTGCTGTACAAGAGCTTTGAAGTTTCATTAGGTCCCATGTGTTCACTTTTGGTTTTATTTCCATTCCTCTAGGATGTGGATCTAAAAGGATCTTGCTGTGATTTATGTCATAGAATATTCTGCCTATGTTTTCCTCTAAGAGTTTGATAGCTTCTGGCCTTAAATTTAGGTCTTTAATCCATTTTGAGCTTATTTTTGTTTATGGTGTTAGGGAGTGTTGTATTCTCATACTTTTACATGTACCTGTCCAGTTTTCACAGCACAACTTACTGAAGAGGATGTCTTTTCTCCACTGTACATTCCTGCCTCCTTTATCAAAGATAAGGTGACCATATGTGTGTGGGTTTATGTCTTGGCTTTCTATCCTGTTCCATTGATCTAGATTTCTCTTTTTGTGCCAGTACCATACTGTGTTGATTTCTGTAGCTTTGTAGTAGAGTCTCATGTCAGGGAGCCTGATTCCTCCAGCTCCATCTTTCATTCTCATGATTGCTTTGGCTATTCGGGGTCTTTTGTGTTTCCATACAAATTGTGAATTTTTTTGTTCTAGTTCTGTGAAAAATGCCACTGGTAGTTTGATAGGGATTTCATTGAATCTGTAGATGGCTTTGGGTAGTAGATTCATTTTCACAATGTTGATTCTTCCAATCCAAGAACATGGTATATCTCTCCACCTATTTGTATCATCTTTGATTTCTTTCATCAGTGTCTTATAATTTTCTGCATGGAGGTCTTTTGTTGTCTTTGGTAGGTTTATTCCTAGATGTTTTATTCTTTTTGTTGCAATGGTAATTGGGTGTGTTTTCTTAATTTCACTTTCAGATTTTTCATCATTAGTGTATAGGAATGCCAGAGATTTCTGTGCATTAATTTTGTATCCTGCTACTTTACCAAATTCATTGATTAGCAGGACCTGGTGGGCAGGTCCATGTCTGGTGGTGGGCTTGGTGGTGTCTGTGGACTTATTATGATTTTAGGCAGCCTCTTTGCTAATGGGTGGGGTTGTGTTCCTGTCTTGCTAGTTGTGTTGGTATAGGGTGTCCAGCACTGTAGCTTGCTAGTCGTTGAATGAAGCTGGGTGCTGGTGTTGAGATGGAGATCTCTGAGTGATTTTCAACGTTTGATGTTATGTGGAGCTGGGAGGTCTCTTGTGGCCCAGTATCCTGAAGTTGGCTCTCCCACCTCAAAGGCACAGCACTGACTCCTTTCTGCAGCACCAAGAGCCTTTCATCTGCATGGCTCAGAATAAAAGGGAGGAAAAGTAGAAAGAAGGAATTAGTACAAGCAGAAAGAACGAAAGAAAGAAAGAAAGAAGGAAAGAAAGAAAGGAGGGAGGGAGGGAGGAAGGAAGGAAGGAAGGAGGGAAGGAAGGAAAAAAGAAAGAAAGAAAGAAGATAAAGTAAAATAAAGTAAGATAAAATATAATAAAGTTATTAAAATAAAAAATAATTATTAGGGAAAAAAATTAAAAAAAGTAAACGGACGGATCGAACCCTAGGACACATGGTGGAAGCAAAGCTATACAGACAAAATCTCACACAGAAGCATACACATACACACTCACAAAAAGAGGAAAAGGGGAAAAAATCATAAAGCTTTCTCTCAAAGTCCACCTCCTCAATTTGGGATGATTCTTTGTCTATTCATGTATTCCACAGATGCAGGGTACATCAAGTTGACTCTGGAGCTTTAACCCACTGCTTCTGAGGCTGCTGGGAGAGATTTCCCTTTTTCTTCTTTGTTCTCACAGCTCCCAGGAGCTCAGCTTTGTATTTGGCCCCGCCTCTGCGTGTAGGTCACCAGAGGGCATCTGTTTTTCCGCTCAGAAAGGACGGAGTTAAAGGAACAGCTGCTTCGGGGGCTCTGGCTCACTCAGGCCTGGGGGAGGGAGGGGCACGGAGTGCGGGGCGAGTCTCGCCGGCAGAGATCGGTGTGATGTTGCACCAGCCTGAGGTGTGCTGTGCGTTCACCTGGGGAAGCTGTCCCTGGATCCCAGGACCCTGGCAGTGGCGGGCTGCCCAAGCTCCCCGGAAGGGGGGTGTGTATAGTGACCTATGCTCACACACAGGCTTCTTGTTGGTGGCAGCAGCAGCCTTAGCATCTCATGCCCGTCTCTGGGGTCTGCGCTTTTAGTTGAGGTTTGCACCCCTCTCTGGATCTTATTTAAGCAGGGCTCTTAATCCCCTCTCCTTGCGCACCAGGAAGCAAAGAGGGAAGAAAAAGTCTCTTGCCTCTTCTGCAGGTCCAGACTTTTTCCCGTACTCCCTCCCAGCTAGCCGTGGTGCACTAACCCCCTGCAGGCTGTGTTTGCCGCCAACACCACTCCTCTCCCTGCGCTTTGACCAAAAGCCCGAGCCTCAGTTCCCAGCCCTGCCCTCCCCGGCTGGTGAGCAGACTAGCCTCTAGGGCTGGTGAGTGCCAGTCAGCACTGATCCTCTGTGCGGGAATCTCTCCGCTTTGCCCTCCACACCTGGGTGGCTGTGCTCTCCTCGGCAGTTCCAAAGTTTCCCCCTCCGCCACCCGTAGTCTCCACCCATGAAGGGGTTTCTAGTGTGTGGAAACCTTTCCTCCTTCTTGGCTCCCTCCCACTGGTGCAAGTACCGTCCCTATCATTTTGTCTCTGTTTATTCTTTTACCCTACCCACGTACGTGGGGAGTTTGTTGCCTTTTGGGAGGTCTAAGGTCTTCTGCCAGCGTTCAGTAGGTGTTCTGTAGGAGTTGTTCCACGTGTAGATGTATTTCTGGTGTATCTGTGGGGAAGAAGGTGATCTCTGTGACTTACTCTTCCGCCATCTTACCTCAGCCCCCCAATGTCTGCCTTTTTACTTATTTATTTTGGCCTCACTGTGTGGCATGCAGGATCTTAGTTCCTCAAACCCAGTCCCTTTGGAGTGGAAGCATGGAGTCTTAACCACTGGACCACCAGAGAAGTCCCTCAATTTCTGCCTTTTGAACAAAATGTTTAATCCATTTATATTTAAAATAACAAGAAGGCTTATTTCTCCCATTTTTCTATTTGTTCGCTATATATCTTGTACAATTTTTCTCCCTCATTTCCTCCATTAATGCCTTCTTTTGCATTTAATTTTCATATTGAACCATTCTGTTACTCTTTTCATTTTATTTTGTGCATTTTCTGTAGATATATTTTGTGGCTACCATGAGGATGATATTAACATTCTAAAGTAATAAAATCTAAGTTAAATATATATCTACTTAACTTCAGTGATATACAGAAACTCTGCTTTTCTACAGCTCCAACCACATTTTTCTGTTATTGCTATCAAGATTACATCTTAGTACATTTCATACCCAATAACATAGGTAAATAATTATTTTATGCATCTGCCTTTAAAATAATGTAGAAAATTAAAAAGTGGAGTTTACAACAAAATCACAATAACACATGATTTTATAATTGTCCATGTGCTTACATTTTCCAGGGATCTTTATTTATTCATACAGCTTCAAGCCATTCGGTTGTGCTTTTTCATTTCAGTCTGATGAACCCTGTTTGCATTCCTTTCAGGACAGATCTTTTACTAATGAATCTTCTTAGCTTTTGTTCATTTGAGAGTGTATTAATTTCTTCCTCATTCTTTTTAACATCTTTATTGGGGTATAATTGCTTTACAATGGTGTGTTAGTTTCTGATTTATAACAAACTGAATCAGTTATACATATGTTCCCACATAGCTTCCCTCTTGCTTCTCCCTTCCTCCCACCCTCCCTATCCCACCCCTCTAGCCAGTCACAAAGCACTGAGCTGATCTCCCTGTGCTATGCAGCTGCTTCCTACTAGCTATCTACATTACGTTTGGTAGTGTATATATGTCCATGCCTGTCTATCGCTTTGTCAGAGCTCACCATTCCCCCTCCCCATATCCTCAAGTCCGTTCTCTAGTTGGTCTGTATCTTTATTCCTGTCTTACACCTAGGTTCTTCATGACAGATTTGTTTCTTAAATTCAATATATATGTGATAGCATACAGTATTTGTCTTTCTCTTTCTGACTTACTTCACTCTGTATGACAGACTATAGGTCTATCCACCTCACTAAAAATTTTTGAGGGTTGTCTTTTGGTCTTGTTTATGGTTTCCATTGCTGTGCAAAAGCTATGAAGTTTCATTAGGTCCCATTTGTTTACTTTTGTTTTTATTTCCATTACTCTAGGAGGTGGATGATTTATGTCATAGAGTGTTCTGCCGATGTTTTCCTCTAAGAGTTTGATAGTTTCTGGACTTATATTTCAGTCTTTAATCCATTTTGAGCTTAATTTAGTGTATGGTGATAGGGAGTGGTCGAATCTCATACTTTTACATGTACCTGTCCTGTTTTCCCAACACCACTTATTGAAGAGGCTGTGCTTTCTCCATTGTACATTCCTGCCACCTTTATCAAAGATAAGGTGACCATATGTGCGTGGGTTCATCTCTGGGCTTTCTATCCTGTTCCACTGATCGATCTCTCTGTTTTCCTGCCAGTACTATACTGTTTTGATGAATGTAGCTTTGTTTTATCATCGGAAGTCAGGGATCCTGATTCCTCCAGCTCAGTTTTTCATTCTCCAGACTGCTTTGGCTATTCGGGGTCTTCTGTGTTTCCATACACATTGTGAAATTTTTTGTTCTAGTTCTGAGAAAATTGTCAGTGGTAGTTTGATAGGAATTGCATTGAATCTGTTGATTGCTTTGGGTAGTAGAGTCATTTTCACAGTGTTGATTCTTCCAATCCAAGAACATGGTATATCTCTCCATCTATTTGTATCATCTTTAATTTCTTTCATCAGTGTCATAATTTCTGGCATACAGGTCTTTTGTCTCCTTAGGTAGGTTTATTCCTAGATACTTTATTCTTTTTGTTTAAATGGTAAATGGGGTGTTTTCTTTATTTCACTTTCAGATTTTTCATCATTAGTGTTTAGGAATGCCAAAGACTTATGTGCATTAATTTTGTACCCTGTAACTTTACCAGATTCATTGATTAGCTCTAGTAGTTTTCTGGTAGCATCTTCAGGATTCTCTATGTATAGTATCATGTGATGTGCAAACAGTGACAGCTTTACTTCTTTTCTGATTTGGATCCCTTTTATTTCCTTTTCTTCTCTGATTGCTGTGGCTAAAACTTCCAAAACTATGTTGAATAACAATGGTGAGAGTGGGCAACCTTGTCTTGATCCTGATCTTAGTGGAAATGCTTTCAGTTTTTCACCATTGAGGATGATGTTGGCTGTGGGTTTGTCATATATGGCCTTTATTATGTTGAGGAAAGTTCCCTCTATGCCTAATTTCTGCAGGGTTTTTTTCATAAAGTGGTGTTGAATTTTGTAGAAAGCTTTCTCTGCATCTATTGAGATGA
>NW_020173685.1:184717-203398 GCF_003031525.2 Neophocaena asiaeorientalis asiaeorientalis | reverse complement strand
TTTCTGTGCATTAATTTTGTATCCTGCTACTTTACCAAATTCACTTATTAGCTCTAGTAGTTTTCTGGTAACCTCTTTAGGATTCTCTATGTGTAGTATCATGTCATCTGCAAACAGTGACAGCTTTACTTCTTCTTTTCTGATTTGGATTCCTTTTATTTCCTTTTCTTCTCTGATTGCTGTGGCTAAAACTTCCAAAACTATGTTGAATAACAATGGTGAGAGTGGGCAACCTTGTCTTGATCCTGATCTTAGTGGAAATGCTTTCAGTTTTTCACCATTGAGGATGATGTTGGCTGTGGGTTTGTCATATATGGCCTTTATTATGTTGAGGAAAGTTCCCTCTATGCCTAATTTCTGCAGGGTTTTTTTCATAAAGTGGTGTTGAATTTTGTAGAAAGCTTTCTCTGCATCTATTGAGATGATCATATGGTTTTTCTCCTTCAATCTGTTAATATGGTTTATCACATTGATTGATTTGCATATATTGAAAAATCCTTGCATTCCTGGAATAAATCCCACTTGATCATGGTGTATGATGCTTTTAATGTGCTGTTGGATTCTGTTTGCTTATATTTTGTTGAGGATTTTTGCATCTATGTTCATCAGTGATATTGGCCTCTAGTCTTCTTTCTCTGTAACATCCTTTTCTGTTTTGGTATCAAGGTGATGGTGGCCTTGTAGAATGAATTTGGGAGTGTTCCTCCCTCTGCTTTATTTTGGAAGAGTTTGAGAAGAATAGGTGTTAGCTCTTCTCTAAATATTTGATAGAATTCTCCTGTGAAGCCATCTGTTCCTGGGCTTTTGTTTGTTGGAAGATTTTTAATCACAGTTTCAATTTCAGCGCTTGTGATTGGTCTGTTCATGTGTTCTATTTCTTCCAGATTCAGTTCACACATTGTGCATTTCTAAGTTTTTGTCCATTTCTTCCAGGTTGTCCATTTCATTGGCATAGAATTACTTGTAGTAATCTGTCATGATCTTTTGTATATCTGCCATGTCAGTTGTTACTTCTCCTTTTTAATTTCTCATTCTATTGATTTGAGTCCTCTCCCTTTTTTCTTGATGAGTCTGGCTAGTGGTTTATCAATTTTGTTTATCTTCTCAAAGAACCAGCTTTTAGTTTTATTGATCTTTGCTTTCATTCACTTCATTTCTTTTTCATTTATTTCTGATCTGATTTTTATGATTTCTTTCCTTCTGCTAACTTTGGGGATTTTTGTTCTGCTTTCTCTAATTACTTTAAGTGCAAGGTTAAGTTGTTTATTCGAGATGTTTCCTGCTTCTTAAGGTGGGCTTGTGTTGCTTTAAACTTCCATCTTAGAACTGCTTTTGCTGCATCCCATAAGTTTTGGGTCGTCGTGTCTCCATTGTCATTTGTTTCTAGGTATTTTTTAATTTCTCCTTTAATTTCTTCAGATATCACTTCGTTATTAAGTATTGTATTGTTTAGCCTCCATGTGTTTGTATTTTTTACAGATCTTTTCCTGTAATTGATATCTACTGTCATAGCGTTGTTGTCGGAAAAGATACTTGATACAATTTCAGATTTCTTAAATTTACCAAGGCTTGATTTGTGACCCAAGATATGATCTATCCTGGAGAATGTTCCATGAGCACTTGAGAAAAATGTGTATTCTGTTATTTTTGGATGGAGTGTCCTATAAATATCAATTAAGTCCATCTTGTTTAATGTATCATTTAAAGCTTGTGTTTCCTTATTTATGTCCAGCTTTCTTTTGGTTTCCACAGTTGCATGGAATATCTTTTTCCATCACCTTACTTTCAGTCTGTATGCCTCTCTAGGTCTGAAGTGGATCTCTTGTAGACAACATATATATGGGTCTTGTTTTTGGATCCGTTCAGCAAATCTGTATCTTTTGGTGGGAGCATTTGGTCCATTTACATTTAAGGTAATTATCAATATGTATGTTCCTTTTCCCATTTTCTTAATTGTCTTGGTTTTGTTATTGTAGGTCTTTTCCTTCTCTTGTGTTTCTTGCCTAGAGTAGTTCCTTTAGCATTTGTTGTAAATCAGGTTTGGTTGTGCTGAACTCTCTCAGCTTTTGCTTGTCTGTAAAGGTTTTAATTTCTCCATCAAATCTGAATGAGATCCTTGCTGGGTAGAGTAATCTTTGTTACAGGTTTTTCTCCTTCATCACTTTTAATATGTCCTGCCACTCCCTCCTGGCTTGCAGAGTTTCTGCTGAAAGATTAGCTGTTAACCTTATGGGGTTCCCTTGTGTGTTATTTGTTGTTTTTCCCTTGTTGCTTTTAATATGCTTTCTTTGTATTTAACTTTTGACAGTTTGATTAATATGTGTCTTCGTGTATTTCTCCTTGGATTTATCCTGTATGGGAATCTCTGTGATTCCTGGACTTGATTAATGATTTCCTTTCCCATATTAGGGAAGTTTCCAACTATAATCTCTTCATATATTTTCTCAGTCCCTTTCTTTTTCTCTTCTTCTTCTGGAACCCCTATAATTTGAATATTGGTGCATTTAATGTTTTCCCAGTGGTCTCTGAGACTGTCCTCAGTTCTTTTCATTCTTTTTTCTTTATTCTGCTCTGCAGTAGTTATTTCCACTATTTTGTCTTCCAGGTCACTTATCCGTTCTTCTGCCTCAGTTATTCTGCTACTGATCCCATCTCGGGTATTTTTCATTTCATTTATTGTGTTGCTCATCATTGTTTGTTTCATTTTTATTTCTTCTAGGTCCTTGTTAAATGTTTCGTGCATTTTGTCTATTCTATTTCCAAGATTTTCCATCATCTTTACTATAACTTTTTTGAATTCTTTTTCAGGTAGACTGCCTATTTCCTCTTCATTTGTTAGGTCTGGTGGGTTTTTATCTTTCTCCTTCATCTGTCGTGTGGTTTTCTGTCTTCTCATTTTGCTTATCTTACTCTATTTGGGATATCATTTTTGCAGCCTGCAGGTTCATAGTTCCCGTTGTTTTTGGTGTCTGTCTCCAGTGGCTAAGGTTGGCTCAATGTGTTGTGTATGCTTCCTGGTGGAGGGGACTATTGCCTGTTTTCGGGTGGATGAGGCTGGATCTTGTCTCTCTGCTGGGAAGGTCCACGTCTGGTGGTGTGTTTTGGGGTGTCTGTGGACTTATTATGATTTTAGGCAGCCTCTCTGCTAATGGGTCGGGTTGTGTTCCTGTTTATTTTTGTTGTTTGCCATAGGGTGTCCAGCACTGTAGCTTGCTGGTCGTTGAGTGAAGCTGTGTGCTGGCATTGAGATGTAGATCTCTGGGAGATTTTTGCCATTTGATATGATGTGGTGCTGGGAGGTCTCTTGTTTTCCTGTGTCCTGCAGTTGGCTCTCCCACCTCAGAGACACAGCACTGACTCTTGGCTGCAGCACCAAGAGCCTTTCACCCCCACGACTCAGGATAAAAGGGAGAAAATGTAGAGAGAAAGAATTAGTAGAAGTAGGAAGAAAGAAAGAAAGAACAAAAGAAAGAAGGAAAGAAAGAAAGAAAGAAAGAAGGAAAGAAAGAAAGAAAGGAGGGAGGAAGGGAGGGAGGGATGGTGGAAGGAAGGAAGGAAGGAGGGAAGGAAGGAAAAAAGAAAGAAAGAAAGAAGATAAAGTAAAATAAAATAAAGTGAAATATAATAAAATTATTAACTTAAAAAAATTAAGAAGAAAAATTTTTTTAAAAAATGGACGGATAGTACCTTAGGACAAATGGTGGAAGGAAAGCTATACATACAAAATCTCGTATAGAAGCATACACATACACCCTGAGAAAAAGAGGAAAAGCGGAAAAAATCATAAATCTTACTCTCAAAGTCCACCTCCTCAATTTGGAATGATTCGTTGTCTAAAGGAGGGAAGGAAGGAAAGAAAGAAAGAAAGAAGATAAAGTAAAATAAAATAAAGTGAAATATAATAAAATTATTAACTTAAAAAAATTAAGAAGAAAAATTTTTTTAAAAAATGGACGGATAGTACCTTAGGACAAATGGTGGAAGCAAAGCTATACAAACAAAATCTCACACAGAAGCATCCGCATACACACTCACAAAAAGAGGAAAAGGTGAAAAAATCCTAAATCTTTCTCTCAAAGTCCACCTCTTCAATTTGGGATAATTTGTTGTCTATTCTTGTATTCCACAGCTGCGGTCGCACACAGGCTTCTTGGTGACAGCAGCAGCAGCCTTAGCGTCTCCTGCCCGTCTCTGTGGTCTGCACTTTTAGCTGTGACTCCCGCCCATCTCTGGAGCTCCTTTAAGCAGCGCTTTTAATCCCCTCTCCTGGCACACCAGGAAACAAAGAGGGAAGAAATAGTCTCTTGCCTCTTTGGCAGCTCCAGACCTTTTCCTGGACTCCCTCCTGGCTAGCCGTGGTGCACTAACCCCTTCAGGCTGTGTTCACGCCGCCAACCCCAGTCCTCTCCCTGCACTCCGATCAAAGCCCGAGCCTCAGCTCGCAGTCCTGCCCTCCCCGGTGGGTGAGCAGACAAGCCTCTAGGGCTGGTCAGTGCCGGTCGGCACCGATCCTCTATGCGGGAATCTCCCCGCTTTGCCCTCCACACCCCTGTTTTTGTGCTCTCTTCCACGGCTCTGAAGCTCCCCCACTCCGCCACCCACAGTCTCCCTCTCCCTCATTTTTGAAGGGTGATTTTGCTGGATATAGTATTCTCAGTTGATTTTATTTTTTTCTTTCAGCACTTTGAACATATCAACCCATTGCATTCAGGCCTCCAAGATTCTTGATGAGACGTCAGTTGATAAAGTTACTTAGGATCCTTTAAATGTGATGAGTTGCTTCTCCCTTTTTGCTTCCAAGATTCTCATTTTGTCTTGGCTTTTGACAGTTTGATTATAATGTATCTCAGTGTGGGTATCAGTTTATTTTGTGGGATCCTCCCGGACCGGGGCACGAACCCGCGTCCCCTGCATCGGCAGGCGGACTCTCAACCACTGCGCCACCAGGGAAGCCCTACTTGGAGGTTTTTAAGAGTCTTGAGTTTATAGATTCATGTATTTCATCAAATTTAAGACGTTTTTCGCCATTATTTCTTTAAATATTCTTTCTAACCACTTCCCTTTCTCTTTCTGGAGCTACCACAATGCATATATTGGTCTGCTTGATGGTATCCCATGGGTGTCTTAGTCTCTGTCCACTTTTCTTCCATCTTCTTTCTCTCTTTATCAAACTTGATAATTTCAATTGTCCTGTCTTCAGGTTTGATTCTTCTGCCTGATTAAACCTGCTTTGAAACCTATAATTGATTTTTCATCTTAGTTATTTTATTGTTCAGGTCCAACATTTCTTTTCAGTTTCTCTCTGTATTTTCTTTTTATTGATATTCTCACTTTGTTAATGCTCTGTTTTCCTGTTTTTGTCCATGTCTTCCTTTAGCTCTCTTAGCATCTTTAACACAATTGTTTTAAAGTCTTTATTTAGAAATTCCATCATCTGAACTTCTTTACAGGAGGTTTCTATTGATTTATTTTATTCATTTAAATTGGCCATACTTTCATGTTTCTTTATATGCCTTTGTGGGTTTTTGTTGTTGTTGTTGAAAACAAAATCTGAGCCTTGGTGTGCTAAATCTGAAAATCAGATTTCACCACTTGGTTAAAGTTTGCTATTTTGGAGATTGTTGTAGGGTGTCTCTGTGCCAGGTATCAGCCTGAGGTGAAAGTGTAAGGTCTTCTCGGGTCTTTTCTGAGCCTGTGTCTTTCTCTGGTCCTATGTGGTAGCTTTCTAAATTATCTGATATATGCAGTTACTTTTGAATTAACTAATCCTTAAATTCTTGTCTCCCAAAATGAGAAAAAGGGAAAAAAGAAGAAAAAAAAAATACAGGAGCTGTTCTTATAAATCTCCTGGAAGCCATTTTAACTTGAAGAAGAAGAAACAATGGATGTTGGGGATGAAACAGTGACAGCCTGACTCTACCTGAACCTCTGTGATCAGAAGCAATAATCAGCATAGACCTCCAATATTTGGAGGATAATGTCCTTATTGTCAACTCTGGCTCTCACAAGCCTTTTCCAGAATGCAGGCATTGCTGCTCATTATGGGGGAATCTCCCTAATGGTTGAAATTGACTGAAATTAATCATAATTTACCAGTCTGATTTCCCTTGGAAACTTCAGTTGTTTGAATAGAATCCATAGTTCCAAAATAGGTACTCTAGCAGTTTCTGAAAATACAATTCTTGTCTAGTGTACAGAGACAGATCCCTATTCTTTTCTACTCTGCCATCTTCCCTCTCACCTTCACTTTATTGCTTTCTATGAATGCATTATATTTCATTGTGTGGATATAACACATTTTGTTTTCCTGTTCATGAGTTGATAGACATTTGTGCTATCTTGACTTTTTTGTCTACCTATGAATAATGCTGCTATGAACATTTGTGTACAAGTTTTGGTATGGACATAAGTTTTCACTTCTCTTGGGTATATACCTAAGAGTGAAACTGTAGAGTCAAATGGTAACTTTATTTTTAACTTTTTGTGAAACCGTCAGGCTGTTTTCCATAGTGGGTGCACCATTTCACATCTCCATCAGTGATATATAAATGTTCCTCCACATCCTCATCAACAGTTGTTGCTAATTTTTATTATAGTCATTATAAAAGGTATGAAGTGGCATCTCATTGTGGTTTTAATTTGCATTTTCCTAATTCAAATTGACTAATGATGTTGAGCATATTTTCATGTGACTATTAGACATTTATATATCTTTGGATAAGTGTCTTTTGGCATTCTTGTACATTTAAAAATTGTGTTATTTGTCTTTTACTTTGAGTTGTAATATATTCAGTTCTTTATACATTTTTGGATACTAGACACTTAACAGGTATATGATGTGTAAAACATTTATTGTCTTTTTCACTTTACTGTTAGTATCTTTTGAAGTGCAAAGTTTTAAATTTTGATGAACTCCATTTTTCTTTTATTGCTTATGTTTTTGGCATCATATCTAAAAAGCCACTGCCAAACTCAAGGTCATAAAAATGTGTATCTATATTTTCTTTCAAGTGTTTTATTGTTTAAGCTCTTACATTTAGGACTTTGATCCATTTTGAGTTAATTTATGTATAAGGTCTGAGATAGGAGTCCAAATTAATTATTTCTCATGTGACTATCTAATTGTTCTAATGAAATTTGTTGAAGAGACTATTATTTCCCTCATAGCATGGTCTTGGCATCATTGTTAAAAGTAAGTTGGCCACAAATATATGTCTTATTCATTTATAGAAACCAAAATATTTCATCTGTCAGTTCATCTATATCCTTTATAATAAATAGTAAACATTTTAAATTTTTATTTACTTCTATGGGACTTTATGCTATTAATGTTAATAATATAACATCAGTAGCCACAATGTTAGCAGTAACCATAGCTGTAACCATATATTGGGTATAATCATTTAGCTTATTACAAATTCACCAAACTGCCCTGTCAGTCAATCTTTATTTATCTATGTAGACCAAGAAGCAATCAGAAAAGACATGGTAAGTTTCTACCTTTGGCCAGATAATCATTTATCTCCTTTTCCCCAATTCATAAGGCTAGTTTCATTGCATAAAAGCAATGCAGTTGACTCACCTGACATGTTTGCATTCCAGGCAAGCCTATTATGTTTGTCCTGATTACCACTTCCTTTTCTAAGTTTCCACACATCGTTATTGGCATAGTCTGTCCCAGAATTCTGCCTAATGTAAAAATTAAGCTGTTTGGTCCCTGGTTTTCAGTATCTACTCATTTCATTTTGGAAAAATGAAGCATTTTTCTGTTTCTTATCCTTCATAATTTCTCCAACTCTCCAGGATCATTGTTTAATGCTTGTACTTGAAATGGAACCCAGCATGGCAACAAGAATTTTGAAAACATTAGTGAGGTACTCATGACATGCTCAATATACTTTGCCTGGGAGCAGAAAAATCTTCTTATTTTAGGATTCCCCTTTTTTTCTGGGTTACCCTGAGTAAAATTTTTAGTTCATGACAAATTTAAAGGCCCCAGAGAATGGAACTGCTACTCATCTGAGCCACTTGATTCTCTAAGGAAAGTCTAAAGACTCACAAAAGAGATAACTCACTGGGCAACCTTGGGTAAATTATTTCAACTTCTCTAGACTTTGATTTTCCTGCCTTAAAAATGATGGGATAGTCTAAGGAAATTGCGAAGGTCTTTTTCAGCTCTGAGACTGGATTTGCCTATATAGTTATCTACAGGACTCCAGAATATCTTGAGGTTAGAGAGATACTTATAAAAGAGGTAAAGAAAAGGTACCAATTCCTTTCCCCAGAAAAAATATCTTGGCTTTTCCCTCACACCTTCTCCACTACCAATGTATTCCTGACCGCAAAATAAACATACACAAACAAGGCTTAGAGGAAGGCAGGCTGACAGGAACGTGCGAGGCTCTAACCTCTCGGCTATTTCCATTGCTTGGTTCCCAGGGGCCTAGAACAGGAAGTCTTAGGAGAAAAGGCAGACAGGGCTGTACCATGCAGCAACATATTCTCCACTCCTTCAAGGAGAAGAGATGACATTCTCCACTGCCAAGATGGAGGTTGGGGGCAGCGGTGCATTAGAGAGCACAATTGCTCTATGGAGTATTAAAACAAATCTAGGAAAAGCAATTATAAAGCAACAGCCATTGGTTCCAGAGTGGTCAAGTACTAACAAGAAAATGGCCTGGAGTCAGTCTGATGACCCACAATAACAGCACTTCCGCAGGGGTTGGAACAGCTATCCCGAGTCAGAAGTCTGTCCTGTGGAGAAGATTCAGTCTCCCAGCAGCTGGGTGGTTGGGGACTAAGACCTCTTGGGAATTAGCAGAGGACAGGATAAAGAAGGAGTTTGTGGAGATGAGTAAAGAAGAAAGTATTTGGGAACAAGGCAGGGTGACAAGTAGACAATAGTAGGAAGAGAAAGAAAACTCATTTTGATTATATTCCATGTATCTGTTTCTATACTAGGCATTTTGTGGATGTTGTTTCCCCTGTTACTCACAACATATCTAGAAGTAATTATTAGACCCATGTTACTAATATAGAAGAAGCTGAGGCACAAGCTGTGCAATGATTTGACCAAGGTCACACAAACATTAATAGTGAAGCTAGGATTCTAAGCCAAGTATACCTGCCCCCAAAAAAGCTCCTTTCACTACACCAACCTGCTCCTTATCTTTTTAAAACTGTAGTCACTTGCTTCCACTCTGACTCTCATCTCTCCTTAGCTGATTGATTCATTTTTTTTATTTCATCCATCTATTTAGCAAGCATTTCTTGAGCCCTTATTACATAGTGGGTATGTTCCAGGCACTGGGAACATAAATAGGACTTTCATCTAATCCTGACCCATGAAGATCTCCTAGCTACTGTAGGATTCCAAAGGTAAGTAACTTTAATATGATATAGTCTGTGCTACAATAAGAGTATTTAAGAGAAAGTGTGTTGGTATGGGCTCCTCCAGAAAAGTTGATGAGTGTGCAGAGCCTCCTGGGATCGAAGGAAGTCTACCAGTTGAGAAAGGGGCAAGAGCACACAAAACATTACTGCAGTATGAAAGAATGTGGTGCATTCAAGGGTAATGACATTGTTTGATAGGCTTAGAACCTAGAGTGCAAGAGGATGGGGAAGTAGGGGATGAGGCTGGAGAAATAAACCATGGTCCGATTATGGGAGGTTCAAATACAATTATTTTATTTAGTCAATAAATATTTATTGAATACTTACCATGTGCTAGGTGAAACTGAGCCAGACCCTGCGGGGCCTTCCCAGATGCAAGTCTCCCTGAGTCGCCTGCTTAACTTTAGCCTCCTAGGCCTTCTTTGAATTCCAAATAGCAAATTTGATTAGTTAACAATTACAGAAGTGAAAAGATGCAGAAACTAGGGAAAGCAGTTAAGCTATCCTGATGCATATCCTTGAGTAATTTTGTAGAAACTATGACCCTCCACTTGGTGGAAGAAATTGACTGCATGCTGATAACAAACACATAAACCACAGACTGGTTGGAGCCAGAAAATTGATGATTGAGATTCCCCAAATTCCCAAAATATCACCCTGTTACCTCACCACCAACCAATCAGAAGGATATCCACAAACTGATCATGCACCTGTGACCTTCACACCTAATGTTGCCTTTAAAAACCTCTACATGTAAGCCAATGCAGAGTTCAGGTCTTTTGAGCATTATCTGGTCATTCTGCTTGTTTGGTACCTTGCAAATAAATGCTGTACTTTCCTTCACCTCAACCCAGTGTCAGTAGATTGGCTTTGCTGTATGCCAGACAAGTGAACCTGAATTCAGTTTGTTAAAAATTTTGATGACCATGAAAGGCATCACTTTCCTGGGTAAGCATCTTGCCCATGGCACATCAGCATCTGGCTGATGGAGGCTTGGAGACTCTCAGATTCTGTACTGAGCACCTTTGTCTCAGGGGCATCCCTGAGCACCTGCCTCAAATCAGGCGTCATTTGATTACAATCCTTTCGAGTTTCTGTTAAAGAAAACAAGGCATTGGCTGTTTGAGACATCTCTGGTAAATAGCAGAACTCACATATGACAACACCAGGGTATTATTCTCTGTCATTTGACTCCACTTGTTGGGACTTTCCCTTTTGGACTATGGAACTGAGACCCAGAGAGACCACTTAGTGTTTATTTTCTTGTTTGCTAGATAATTGACAACACCATCTGTGAATAACAAAAATGAGATGCACAGTTCTATCCCATCTTGTAGCCCATTAAGATGTTTTTTACTGAATTGGGAAGTATTTTGTTTTGCAACTATGGGGAAAAAAATATATTTTACTTGTAACACCACATGGACACAATATTCTTTAGACTCCGGAAAAAGGTGCTCGAGATGGGGCTCACTTGACATTCCAAAACTGGATTTGCCAGCTTAATAATACATCTTTTCAGAAGTCTAAGGAAACAAGTCCTTCTAGGACCTTGCTTTTTCCTTCCTGTGCCTTTAAGATGTAAATGTTCTACATGGGCTCTCAGGAACTTCTATCATGTCCTTGAAATGCAAACACAATAAACATTGCCTGAGACTACAGCCTTGGTTCCATTAGCAGAACCTAAAATTGAAAAAAAAAAAAAAAAAGGAAAAGAGGGGCCTTTTAAAACTTGAGTAACCTTAACTTATTACAACTTCTATTTACAAAATAATGAGTTTATATTTTAATATCTGATTCATGACTATCTTTTAAAATAAAACTATGAGGTATCTGGTTCTGTCTTTACATCTGTGTGTACATTATAAATATGATATATCTTTACCTCCAGAGGATTATACCAAAATCAATTTATGAATGAGCTCTATTTAATTGGCTTAAAGAAAATTAAGAGCTTATATAAACCCTCAAAAATACAAAAGAAACTAATGTGGGAAATATTTAATATTAAATTAATATTTTATATTAAAGTTTGTTGATTTAATTAATACAGACATGTTTTGGAGTCACTAACTTTGAATATAATATTTTTATTGTACCTAAGTTTACTATAAATCAAATAAGATATTATTTATGTTGCAATATTTGTCCACAACAAAAAATTAACTTTGTATGATAATATTTTCATAATTAATGAAATAGAGGTACATGAGATAAAAGTTTTTAGATTAACTCTTTAGGAATAATTATGTTTTAGGTATGTCTATCTAAAATAGTTTTTCAAGATTTCTGGTAACTTGGAACATTAGGGTTTTCCTAATTAATTTAAATAATGAAAATTTGTAAAAGGTCTAGATGATTTTTAAATAAGATAAAACTGGAACATTGATTACTAGACAAGTCTAAGTTTACTTAATTTTGTCTTCTTATGAGAAATAACTAAAGATATTTGGGTTTATTGGACACATGTCCTCCATTGAGAAAATAAATTCTGCTATGAGAAAATATATATTTATAGAGGTTATAGAATATGTTTATAAGTTTGCCAATGAAAAAATGCTGGTATGACAATTTCTTGCTTCTTGGTTTTTGCTAGAGATTAGGGTTTTATGGGTCAAATTTTTAATATATATGTAATTAAAGCTGCTAGAACTTATAAGAGAAACTTTTCAGTGTGTAAAGAAAGTAGGATGCCATATCCCTTGAATTCTGAAAGCATGTTGATTTACAATTTTATTTCCTTTTTTCTTGAATTTTAAAGCAGAACTGAAATGATGCTTTACATTATTTACTTTATTAAAATTACTTCTTTGATAATTCAATAACTTTGAAATTTTTGCAGACTGATAATAAGAAAAAAGAAGTCAAATTCTTTTTTGATTAAAAAACAGTAGGATATATGTTGTGGTAAGAGAAGGTATGAAGAATGGATAGATTTTTGTTAAGGGAAAATAAAATAATTTTGTCCTAAAGCTGGTAGTTTCTGGATGGGAAAGAAAATAAGGGACAGACTAATATGGATACAGAAGTTATAGAAGGAAAAGGAACCCTAAGAAAATAGTTTTGTGCATGGTCAAGACTGGTTAAGATTAGATTGAATTTAACAAAGTAAATGATCTTTTTATTTAAAGTAAGTTGGTACAAGACTGGAGTTTGGTTTCATCTCTCTGTTAAGAGAATAAAGTTTTCCTGGAGTACTGAGCTGCTTTAGATAACAGATTCTAAGTTTCTTTACATTTTAAGTAATCTGTTGTAACTTTCCATACTTGCCTTAGAAATCATTTATTGTCACTTTGGTTAACTGAATAAGTATACTTTCACAGTCACATATGATCTTATTTGACCAAGTAAGCATTTTAAAACATTTTTGATATTTTTGACCCTGAAATCAAATTATAAATGAAATTGTTTTGAACTCTAGCTAACTTTAGGACAATTCAGAGGGCCCCTGATACATCTCAAAGACAGAAACTAAAATAAAGCTTATTTAGTATATTAAATTACATGGGAAGCATTGCAAAATGAATGGTGATAACCCTCCTTAGGTTACTTTGTATGGGTAAATGTTATTAATATAAAAATTAGGGAAATTATATGGAGTTGCTAAAATTTAAAAATGTCCTGGTATGCTATCAGTCATAATTCTAGTTATTATCTTAAATTATTATATGTCACAAAAATAACCAAGTTTCTTTGTCAATTGCATTGTAATCAGATTTTTAACCATGCCTTTTTAAGTATTTAGTCATTTGTAGACAGCTATTGTTTTACTCTGATGTTTTTGCAAAAATGTTTCATCTTAAGAAAATTCACAAAAAAGACTTTTTGACAAGTACAGGTTTCTGAAAACTTTCAGATCACACCACTGAACTGGGTAAGAAATTAAAGAATTATAATTTAAAAAATGATGGCTTCATAAACACTTAACAGAAGATCAAGAATTAGTTGTCACACAGGACTGAGTGAACTGATAAATGTGGTTATAATTTTTATGGGCTTTGTCTAAAATAATATTGGCTTTTAATCTGTGTTTTCCTGATATAAGGAAACCTTTATTTCTTAAGCAAAATATGACATATAGCAATTTGGTAAGTTATATATTTTACATAAAATACATATTTATCCTTCCTCTCTACCCAATCTTTCCAGAATTTGGAAACTCTTAGAGAGCATGCTTATTTTTATGGCAATATAGTTATTTGCATGAATTCAGTAAGAATCTGTTCTCCTAAACAGCACACAGTTGGAAATATTTTTTATATTACCATGGTTTTGACTGAAATGTCATATTTGGAATATATGTAAAATCAAATATGACCAGAAAGCTTTAAAGAACTAAGGTGGACTTTATGGAGTCATAAAGCCCCTTGGAAAAACAACTTGGTACCTTGCTTACAGGGTTTCCAGAAGTATTTCCAGGTGAATAAGAAAGGCAATTTTCTGGCAAGTGCAGGAATCTCAAGATATTTTGGGGACCTAAAGAAAAGAGGAGTTTGCCCAAATCTGTAGATGTTGCAGGCAAAATCCGACGGCAAATCCTTGAGGTAACTTTCCTGGCCTTGAGAGGATTTTTAAAAGTTTGAGATTCCTTATGAAAACTTCCAACACAGCCAATTTAAAAGAGCTTATATGACCAATTGCACTTATGTAAATAATCAGGACAAGTTAATTGAAACTAGACTTATTTTGCAAGCAAATCAGTCTTATTTGGCTAGATTTAGTAGAAATGAGGATAATCTAGAGAGAAAAAATATGTTTCAATAATATACCTTTATGGATATTGAGGTTTTGTATATACCTTTGTGAATATTGAGGTAATGTATTTATTTCCTGCATCCAACATGGCTCCTTGTTACTATGTTACATTTTTGTAAAGTTTAATTTTTTTTTTTTTTTGCAGTACATGGGCCTCTCACTGTTGTGGCCTCTCCCATTGCAGAGCACAGGCTCCAGACATGCAGGCTCAGTGGCCATGGCTCACAGTACCAGCTGCTCTGCGGCATGTGGGATCTTCCTGGACTGGGGCACGAACCCGTGTCCCCTGCATTGTCAGGTGGATTCTCAACCACTGCACCACCAGGGAAGCCCTGTAAAGTTAAATTATTAAAAAGATATTCTAAACTTGTTTCTGAAGCTGATCACAATAATCTTTGGATGAAGATCAGATGCCCCATGACCTGCAACTAGGGGATTATGCACACTGTAAAAGACATAATATAAAGGTCTCTCATTCTAACCTAGATGAAAGGACCCTTATCAGTATTCTTAAGTATCTCACACACTGTAAAACTGCAGGGAATTGGCTCTTGAATTCATTTTTCTGACTTTAAGAAAGCCTATACACTGGACTGGTCTATAGGAAGGACTTGTGATCTCAAATGACACCCATACCAAGATGAGAAGAAGACAACAGCAATAGTAGGTGGCTGACCCAAGAATTCGGACCAGGCCTATAAGACTCATCCTACTAATTCAATTTAACTACCCTATCAAAATTGAAAATTATTCTTTTATTTCTAGCTATACGTTTGCCTCAGTTTTAGGAGGGAAAACAAATTCTTTAGTAAAGTTGTCAAAGTGCATAACTACTCATGACATATATCACTGCTTGTTTCAAGTCTACTGCTAAAAGCACACATATAATGTTTGTGTGGCTGTTTTGTATAACTGATAAAATATATAGCCCATAAAATGTTTCCCAATTAGCATACCTCTGTGCTTGTTCATTATGACTTAGTTTTCTCCTAACATTGATAACTAGACAGAAGTATGTAAACAAAAAGAGGCCTTTCAACCTTCTATATTGATTAGATCCTTTGTCCCATGGAGCTGGGATGGATTTCTCCCAGGAAGTCTGTATCAATTAGATTTTTTTTTTGTCTCACGGACCTGTCCCAGGAAGTCTGCATTTGGGGCAAAAGGAGTGAGAGGAGAGAGTTTTAGTGTTTCAGTCTTGGGCCACATTTGAGTAACAAGGGGCTTTAGGGGTATGATCTCAGGCAAGTCAAATCTCAATTAAGTTCAGAGTTAGTTGATCTCTCAGGGGATGCAAGGCAGGTTATGAGGTGAAGGCTTGTCCCAGTCTCTGCTTCACCATTATCCTTATAGATCTGGTGTTTAAACATTTTTGAAATAAAACATACAATTAGTTTGAATAATAACCAAATAGATAGGGCTAAGATTACAATTAGTAATACAAATTTCAGTCTTGATTTTAAAAGGGACCTTACTCAAGAAGGCAACCAACTATAGGTCTGTCCAATTCCAAGGGGTTTCTCAGATTTTTTTAAATAGCAATATTAGCCTTTAATATTTCTAATTGTTGGACCATCTTTTATGATTTATATATATAAAAACAGCACTTTCCTCCAAGGAGAGCACACGTTCCTCCTTGTTGGGTGGTTATAGACAAAGAAAAAATAAATTTATTAGAAATTGACAAGACCAAGATACTTCGGTTTTGGGTACACAACTAGTGAAAAATCTGAATAGAGTTTGGATTTAGGGTAGTAAATTAAAGAAGTAAAAAAGTTTGTTTATATAAGCTTCTTGATCTGAATTTCCTAATCTCTAGCAATAAGGATGTCCTTCTACTTTCAGATGCACCTTTCACATAGATTTATTTCCTGCTTTTGGGGAGACAGAAAGTAGGGTCAGAGTGTTACCTTGCGCTGGTTGCTTCTTAATTAAGTTTAATTTAGAATAATCAATATGCCATTGAGTAATATTTTGGGGCAAGCTACCCTGGCCCCTAACAGTTCCTTCCTCCAAAACATCTCTGGAAATTTCACATATTAAAAGATGAGCTAGTGACTGTAATTGTGAGAAAACAGGTTAGTACAGTTTTCCTTTTCTTTGAACCAGTTTTTTACTTCTGAGAACAGGTCAGGTTAGTTAAACAGTTATATTTTATTTAAGGAGGTGGTGATGCAGGTGGGCTCCCAAAGCTAGGCCTATAGTTCAAGCAATCAGGTATTTAACAAGAGACACTTCTATGGAAACAAAAGAAAAACAAAGGTTAATGATTGGAGCAAATGATAAACTATTGCTACCAACAGTGTAGGAGGGTTCCTTTTTCTCCACACTCTCCAGCATTTATTATTTGTAGATTTTCGATGGTGGCCATTCTGACCAGTGTGAGGTGATACCTCATTGTAGTTTACAAATGAAAGTCCAGAGACAGATGGCTTCACAGGCGAATTCTATCAAACATTTAGAGAAGAGTTAACACATATCTTTCTGAAATTATTGAAAAAACTTGCAGAGGAAAGAATACTTCAAAACTCATTCTATAAGGTCACCAACACCCTGATACCCAAAACAGACAAAGATACCACAAAGAAAGAAAATGACAGGTTAATATCACTGATGAACATAGACGCAAAAACCCTCAACAAAATACTGGCAAACCAAATTCAACAATACACTAAAGGATGCAGGGACTTCGCTTGTGGTCCAGTGGTAAAGAATCCTCCTTAAAATGCATGGGACATGGGTTTGATCCCTGGTCAGGGAAATAAGATCCCACATGCCTCGGGGAAACTAAGCCTGTGTGTCACAACTATTGGCCTTGCACGCCTCAACTAGAGCCTACGTGCCAAAAGCTACAGAGCCCACACGCTCTGGAACCCATGCACCACAACTAGAGAGAAAAACCCACATGACACAACTAGAAAGAAGCCAGAACACCACAACTAGAGCCTACAACGAAGAGCCCACATGCCACAAGGAAAGATCCTGAATGTCTCAATGAAGATCCTGCATGCTACAACTAAGACGCAAAGTACCCAAAAATAAATAGATAAAAATTAATTAATTAATTAAAAATAGATCATACACATGATCAACTGTGATTTATCCCAGAGAGGCAAGGATTTTTCAATATCTGCAAATCAATCAGTGTGATACATCACACTAACAAATTGAAGAATAAAAAACCATATAATCATCTCAATAGATGCAGAAAAAGCTTTTGATAAAATTCAACATTCATTTATGATAAAAACTCTCCAGAATGTGGGCATAGAGGGAACCAACTTCAACATGATAAAGACCATGTATGATAAACTCACAATTAACATCATAATGGTGAAAGCTGAAAGCATTTCCTCTTAAATCTTCCAACAAACAAAAGCCCAGGACCAGATGGCTTCACAGGCGAATTCTATCAAACATTTTGAGAAGAGCTAACACCTATCCTACTCGAACTCTTCCAGAATATAGCAGAGGGAGGAACACTTCCAAACTCTTTCTACGAGGCCACCATCATCCTGATACCAAAATCAACAAGGATGTCACAAAGAAAGAAAACTACAGGCCAATATCACTGATGAACATAGACGCAAAAACCCTCAACAAAATACTGGCAAACCAAATTCAACAATACACTAAAGGATGCAGGGACTTCGCTTGTGGTCCAGTGGTAAAGAATCCTCCTTAAAATGCATGGGACATGGGTTTGATCCCTGGTCAGGGAAATAAGATCCCACATGCCTCGGGGAAACTAAGCCTGTGTGTCACAACTATTGGCCTTGCACGCCTCAACTAGAGCCTACGTGCCAAAAGCTACAGAGCCCACACGCTCTGGAACCCATGCACCACAAATAGAGAGAAAAACCCACATGACACAACTAGAAAGAAGCCAGAACACCACAACTAGAGCCTACAACGAAGAGCCCACATGCCACAAGGAAAGATCCTGAATGTCTCAATGAAGATCCTGCATGCTACAACTAAGACGCAAAGTACCCAAAAATAAATAGATAAAAATTAATTAATTAATTAAAAATAGATCATACACATGATCAACTGTGATTTATCCCAGAGAGGCAAGGATTTTTCAATATCTGCAAATCAATCAGTGTGATACATCACACTAACAAATTGAAGAATAAAAAACCATATAATCATCTCAATAGATGCAGAAAAAGCTTTTGATAAAATTCAACATTCATTTATGATAAAAACTCTCCAGAATGTGGGCATAGAGGGAACCAACTTCAACATGATAAAGACCATGTATGATAAACTCACAATTAACATCATAATGGTGAAAGCTGAAAGCATTTCCTCTAAGATCAGGAACAAGACAAGTATTCCCACTCTCACCACTTTTATTCAACATAGTTTTGGAAGTCCTAGTTACAGGAATCAGAGAAAAAAAAGAAATAAAATGAATCCCAACTGGAAAAGAAGAAATAAAACTGCCACTGTTTGCAGATGACATGATACTATACAGAGAAAATCTTAAAGATGCTATCAGAAAACTACTAGATCTCATCAATGAAT
>NW_020173685.1:178657-183922 GCF_003031525.2 Neophocaena asiaeorientalis asiaeorientalis | reverse complement strand
GTAGGAGGGTTCCTTTTTCTCCACACTCTCCAGCATTTATTATTTGTAGATTTTCGATGGTGGCCATTCTGACCAGTGTGAGGTGATACCTCATTGTAGTTTACAAATGAAAGTCCAGAGACAGATGGCTTCACAGGCGAATTCTATCAAACATTTAGAGAAGAGTTAACACATATCTTTCTGAAATTATTGAAAAAACTTGCAGAGGAAAGAATACTTCAAAACTCATTCTATAAGGTCACCAACACCCTGATACCCAAAACAGACAAAGATACCACAAAGAAAGAAAATGACAGGTTAATATCACTGATGAACATAGACGCAAAAACCCTCAACAAAATACTGGCAAACCAAATTCAACAATACACTAAAGGATGCAGGGACTTCGCTTGTGGTCCAGTGGTAAAGAATCCTCCTTAAAATGCATGGGACATGGGTTTGATCCCTGGTCAGGGAAATAAGATCCCACATGCCTCGGGGAAACTAAGCCTGTGTGTCACAACTATTGGCCTTGCACGCCTCAACTAGAGCCTACGTGCCAAAAGCTACAGAGCCCACACGCTCTGGAACCCATGCACCACAACTAGAGAGAAAAACCCACATGACACAACTAGAAAGAAGCCAGAACACCACAACTAGAGCCTACAACGAAGAGCCCACATGCCACAAGGAAAGATCCTGAATGTCTCAATGAAGATCCTGCATGCTACAACTAAGACGCAAAGTACCCAAAAATAAATAGATAAAAATTAATTAATTAATTAAAAATAGATCATACACATGATCAACTGTGATTTATCCCAGAGAGGCAAGGATTTTTCAATATCTGCAAATCAATCAGTGTGATACATCACACTAACAAATTGAAGAATAAAAAACCATATAATCATCTCAATAGATGCAGAAAAAGCTTTTGATAAAATTCAACATTCATTTATGATAAAAACTCTCCAGAATGTGGGCATAGAGGGAACCAACTTCAACATGATAAAGACCATGTATGATAAACTCACAATTAACATCATAATGGTGAAAGCTGAAAGCATTTCCTCTAAGATCAGGAACAAGACAAGTATTCCCACTCTCACCACTTTTATTCAACATAGTTTTGGAAGTCCTAGTTACAGGAATCAGAGAAAAAAAAGAAATAAAATGAATCCCAACTGGAAAAGAAGAAATAAAACTGCCACTGTTTGCAGATGACATGATACTATACAGAGAAAATCTTAAAGATGCTATCAGAAAACTACTAGATCTCATCAATGAATCTGGTAAACTTGCAGGATAAAAAATTAATACACAGAAATCTGTTGCATTTCTATACACTAACAACAAAAGGTCAGAAAGAAAAGTTAAGAAAGCAATCTCAGTTACCACTGCATCAAAAAGAATAAAATACCTAGGAATAAACCTACCTAAGGATGTAAAAGATCTTTACCGTGAAAACTATAAGACACTGATGAAAGAAATTGAAGATGAAGCAAACAGATGGAAAGATATACCATGTTATTGGGTTGGCAGAATCAATATTGTCAAAATGACTATATTACTCAAGACAATCTACAAATTCAATGCAATTCTTATCAAATTACCAATGGCATTTTTCCCAGAACTAGAACAAATCTTTTTTTAATTTGTATGGAAACACAAAAGACCCTGAATAGCAAAAACAATCTTAAGAAAGAAAAATGGAGCTAGAGGAATCAGGCTCCCTGATTTCAGACTACAGAGTAATCAAAACAGTAGGTACTGGCACAAAAACAGAAATATATATCAATACCACAGGATAGAAAGCCCAGAAATAAACCCACACAACTATAGTCAATTAATCTATGACAAAGGAGACAAGAATATACAATGGAGAAAAGACAGCCTCTTCAATAAGTGGTGCTGGGAAAACTGGACAGCTGCATGTAAAAGAATGAAATTAGAACACTCCCTAACACCATATACAAAAATAAACTCAAAATGGATTAAAGACCTAAATGTAAGACCGGATACTATAAAACTCCTAGAGGAAAACATAGGCAGAACACTCTCTGACATAAAACCAGAAATATCTTTTTGGATCTATCTCCTAAAGTAATGGAAACAAAAACAAATGGGACCTAATTAAACTTAAAACCTCTTGCACAGCAGAGGAAATGATAAACAAAACAAGAAGACAACCTACAGAATGGAAGGCAATATTAGCCAACGTTGCAACTGACAAGTGATTAATCTCCAAAATATACAATTTGCTCATACAGCTCAATATAAAGAAAACAAACAACCGAATCAAAAGTAGCAGAAGATTTATAGTTAGACATTTCTCCAAAGAAGGCATAAGGATGGCCAAAAGGCACATGAAAAGATGCTCAACAATGCTAATTATTAGGAGTGCAGATTCGTATTGAGTTTATACAAACAACTATATTATAAGAAAATAAGAATACTCATGGAGAGTTTCTGAATTCTGGAAGGATCAAGCGGGAGAAAAATATAAACTTAAATTTTCTTGCAAAGGTATAATTTACCAAATTGTAAGTATTTTAAAAAATTTCCTTGTATCTGGAGAACAAAGGGTTAAAAACTGGCAATATTTTAGACAAAAATGACATAAAAATTCTATTTTTCAGTTCACTTGATCCTATGTAATTAATTCTTGTTGTACTTGAGTCCAGTTTTTCCATTAGTGCTGTAGATCTTGCCAGATGATTGAGGGTGATAGTGACAATTTCAAGAAATTTGCAAAGTTTTTGTTAAAACTCATATGATTTGGGACTTCCCTGATAGCGCAGTGATTGAGAGTCTGCCTGCCGATGCAGGGGACACAGGCTCGTGTCCCGGTCCGGGAAGATCCCACATGCCGTGGAGCGGCTAGCCCTGTGAGCAATGGCCACTGAGCCTGCACGTCTGGAGCCTGTGCTCTGCAATGGGAGAGGCCACAACAGTGAGAGGCCCACATACCGCAAAAAACAAACAAACAAACAAAAAAACAAAAAAAAACTCATATGATTTGCCCAGTTAAGTGGGTGCCTTGGTCATTGGAGATTGTGGAAGGTATACCCCAAGTGGAAAACACATTTTCTAACAGTTTCTTTGCCATTGTGTGGGCATCAGTCTCACAGTAAGGGAAGGCTTTAATGCACCTAGAAATTTTCCATTCAATAACAAAAACATTTTTGTAAACCATACAAAGTTTCAGTTGAATGTAATAAAGTTGCAGATGTTCAAAGGGTCTAGAGGGAAGATGTCTGAGGCCTTTGGGAACAAAAATATTTTCCCCCAAGCTCATGGACCTGACAGGTTAGACATTGCTTCTAGAATATTTTCACAAGTTTATAGAAATCTCCCTGCCAAGACTATCTACAACTTGAATCATCTTAGCTGCACTATGGTGGGTGAAGGAATGCAAAATAAAAGTTTAAAATGGGATTGTCAGGTAGCCTGGAGGAGCAAAGTGGCTGTCTTCAGTTTCCCATAGCCCCAACTATTTGTTCAATGTACAGCTATTGTTTACCCATCCTAATTTTTCTGATTTAGAAGCAGAATGTTACAAGGATATGAGGATGGCAAAATCAGGCAATGAGGGTTTATTTATTTTGCAGAAGCAGAATGGACTTCATCCCCATGTGCCATACATAATTTTTATTTATTTGTTTGTTTGTTTATTTTTGGCTGCGTTGGGTCTTTGCTGCTGCACAGGAGCTTTCTCTAGTTGTGGAGAGCAGGGGATACTCTTCGTTGTGGTCACGGGCTTCTCACTGCAGTGGCTTTTCTTGTTGCAGAGCACTGGCTCTAGGTGCACAGGCTTCACTAGTTGTGGCACATGGTCTCAGTAGTTGTGGCTCATGATCTCTAGAGTGCAGGCTCAGTAGTTGTGACTCACAGGCTTAGTTGCTCCACAGCGTGTGGGATCTTCCTGGACCAGGGATCAAACCCATGTCCCCTGCACTGGCAGGTGGATTCTTAACCACTGTGTCACCAGGGAACTCCCTACCATATATAATCTTTACAGATTCTTTCCTTGTTGCTGCCTTTGCATGAAAGTCAGGACATTTCCCTGATACTTGGGTTCAGTTCCTTTAGTGTGAGCCTGAATTTTGATGGCAGGCAATATTTTATGTCAGAATGTATAAGATTCCTGGAATTTCATACAATTTCTGGAACACTTAAAACACATAACTATATAGAAATAGTGTAAAGAGACTTAATCTTACTTCTTATCTGATAATGGTTTCCATGTAGTTTAACATATCAAGTGTGCATAATTAGTTTTATATCTCTTTTTGTAAGGAGAAAGAACAAATCTCAAAGTCAGTTCTAAGTCAATAATCTTCATTTAGAATTTGATTTTAGGGAAATTTGTCAAAAGTATCAAAAAGTTTTTAAAACACTTAGTCAAAGAGGTCACTGTGAAACAATGTTTAATTACTCATTTAACCAAAATAACAATTAAAACCTTCAAATATAGACGGTTAGATAGTTTTAAGCAAAACTTAGCTGTTTTAATATTGAAAGGATGATGTCACTTAAATCATCAAAGACCTGATAAAGACAATATAGAACATAAGTGATTCTTTTGACAAGACATAAAATCTTTTTTTGTTTTTGCAGATTATGTAAAGGTAGAGAAAAACTTTTCATAATCTCTTATTACTGACAGCAGACCAAAAGAAAAAAATATTTTGTCCTTTTAACAGAGATCAAACCAAACTGTAATTTTGCACCAGTTTATTTTTTCATATTAAAACACAATTAATTAAATTAATGTCAATGTTATCTAGTCCTGACCACACATAAAATTCCTTTCTGAAGATTCCTTTTTCACAAACCTTTTAAAACTTTCTGTGCCCATTTTAATTTGTCCCTTGTTTTTGTCCCATTTAAAAATGAACAGCTTGAAAGCATTACTGCTAAAATCTGGAAGAAGACAAGGATGCCCACTCTCACTACTTCTATTCCACATAGTATTAGAAGTCTTAGCCACAGCAATCAGCAAGAAAAAGAAATAAATGATATCCAAATTGGAAGGAAAGTGGTAAAATTGTCATAATATGCAGATGACATGATACTATATATATAGAAAACCCTAAAGACTTCAGACAAAAACTACTAGAACTGGTAAACAAATTCAGCAAGGTAGCAAGATAAAATATTAGCATACAGAAATCTGCTTCATCTCTTTATACTAACAATGAAATATAAGGAAGGGAAAGTAAAAAAATCCATTTTAAAATCTTATCAGGGCTTCCCTGGTGGCGCAGTGGTTAAGAGTCCGCC
>NW_020173685.1:148593-178636 GCF_003031525.2 Neophocaena asiaeorientalis asiaeorientalis | reverse complement strand
AGTGAGAGGCCCGCACACTGCGATGAGGAGTGGCCCCCACTTGCCACAATTAGGGAAAGCCCTCGCAGAGAAACGAAGAGCCAACACAGCCAAAAATAAAAATAAATAAATAAATTAAAAATTTAAAAAAAAAAAAAATCTTATCAAAAAATACCAGAAATAAACCAAGGAAGTGAGATAATTGTATGCTAAGAACAATAAAACATTGATAAAGTAAATTGAAGAAGATTCTAAGAAATAGAAAGATATCACATGTCCTTGGATTGGAAGAATTAATATTGCTAAAATGGCCATACTCCAAAAGCAATCTACAGATTTAATGCAATCCTTATCAAAATTCCCGTGATATTTTCCACAGAGCTAGAGCAAATTATCCTAAAATTCACAAGGAACCACAAAAAACTCAGAATTGTGAAAGCAGCCCTGAGGGGAAAAAACAAAAACAAAGCTGGAAGCATAACCCTCCCAGACTTCAGACAATACTACAAAGCTACAGTGATCAAACCAGAGTGGTATTGGCACAAAAACAGATATATGAACAAATAGAACAGAATAGAGAGCCCAGAAATAAACCCACACACCTATGGTCAATTAATCTTTGACAAATGAGGAAAGAATATATAATGGAGTAAAAAAATTCTCTTCAACAAGTGTTCCTGAGAAAATTGGATGGCCACATGTAAAACAATGAGATTAGAACATTCCCTCACACCATATAAAAAATAACTGCAAAATGGATTAAAGACTTAAATGTAAGACCAGAAACCATAAAAATCCCAGAAGAGAACATAGGCAAAACATTCTCTAACATAAATCGTAATAATATTTTCTTTGGTCACTCTCCGAAGGCAAAATAAATAAAAGCAAAAATAAACAAATGGGACCTAATGAAACTTAAAAGCTTTTGTACAGAAAAGGAAAAGTATCAACAAAATGAAAAGACAACCCTCAGAAAGGGAGAAAATATTTGCAAATCATGTGACTGACAAAGGATTAATTTCCAAAATATACAAACAGCTCATACAGCTCAATATCTAAAAACAAACAACCCAATTGAAAAATGGGCAGAAGACCTAAATAGAACTTTCACCAATGAAGACATACAGATGGCCAACAAGCACATGAGAATATGCTCAACATCCCTACTTATTAGAGAAATGCAAATCAAAACTACAATGAGTTATCCCCTCAAACCAGTCAGAATGGCCATTGTCAAAGTGTCTACAAATAATAAATGCTAGAGAGACTGTGGAGAAAAAGGAACCTCCCTGTACTGTTGGCGGGAATGTAAATTAGTACAGCCATTGTGAATAACAGTATTGTGGTTCCTTAAAAAACTAAGTTGCCAAGATAGCCAGATCCACCAGAAGGCAGAGAGCAGAAGCAAGAAGAACTACAATCCTGCAGCCTGTGGAACAAACACTACACTCACAGAAAGATAGACAAGATGAAAAGGCAGAGGGTTATGTACCAGTTGAAGGAACAAGATAAAACCCCAAGAAAACCAATAAATGAAGTGGAGATAGGCAACCTTTCAGAAAAATAATTCAGAATAATGATGGTGAAGATGATCAAGGACCTCGGAAATAGAATGAAGGCAAAGATCGAAAAGATGCAAGAAATGTTTAACAAAGAACTAGAAGAATTAAAGAACAAACAAACAGAGATGAACAATACAATAACTGAAATGAAAACTACACCAGAAGAATCAATTGCAGAATAACTGAGACAGAAGAACGGATAAGTGACCTGGAAGACAGAACGGTGGAATTTACTGCTGCGGAACAGAATAAAGAAAAAAGGACGAAAATAAATGAAGACAGCAAAAGAGACCTCTGGGACAACATTAAATACAACAACATTCGCATTATAGGGGTCCCAGAAGGAGAAGAGAGAGAGAAAGGACCTGAGAGAATATTTGAAGAGATTAAAGTCAAAAAGTTCCCTAACATGGGAAGGGAAATAGCCACCCAAGTCCAGAAAGTGCAGAGAGTCCCATACAGGATAAACCCAAGGAGAAACACACAGAGGTGCATAGTAATCAAATGGGCCAAAATTAAAGACAAAGAAAAATTATTGAAAGCAGCAGGGGAAAAATGAAAACTAACATACAAGGGAACTCCCATGGTTAACAGCTGATTTCTCAGCAGAAAATCTACAAGCCAGAAGGGAGTGGCATGATATACTTAAAGTGATGAAAAGGAAGAACCTACAACCAAGATTACAGTACCCGGCAATGATCTCATTCAGATTCAATGGAGAAAACAAAAGCTTTACAGACAAGCAAAGCCTAAGAGAATTCAGCACCACAAAAACAGCTCTACCACAAATGCTAAAGGAACTTTTCTAAGTGGGAAACACAAGAGAAGAAAGGGACCAACAAAAACAAACCCCCCAAAATAAGAAAATGGTAATAGGAACATACATATCAATAATTACCTTAAACGTGAATGGATTAAATGTTCCAAACAAAAGACAAAGGTTTGCTGAATGGATACAAAAACAAGACCCATATATATGCTGTCTACAAGAGACCCACCTCAGACCTAGAGACACATTCAGACTGAAAGTAAGGGGATGGAAAAACATATTCCATGCAAATGGAAATCAAAAGAAAGCTGGAGTAGCAATACTCATAACAGATAAAATAGACTTTAAAATAAAGAATGTTACAAGAGACAAGGAAGTACAATACATAATGATCAGGGGATCAATCCAAGAAGAAGATATAAAAATGATAAATATATATGCACCCAACATAGGAGCACCTCAATATATAAGGCAACTACTAACAGCTATAAAAGAGGAAATTGACAGTAACACAATAAGAGTGGGGGACTATAACAACTCACTTACAGCAATGGACAGATCATCCAAAATGAAAATAAATAAGGAAACAGGAGCTTTAAATGACACAATAGACTAGATAGATTTACTTGATATTTACAGGACATTCCATCCAGAAATAGCAGATTACACTTTCTTCTCAAGTGGGCATGGAACATTCTCTGGGATAGATCACATCTTGGGTCACAAAGCAAACCTCAGTAAATATAAGAAAATTGAAATCATATCAAGTATCTTTTCTAACCACAACACTATGAGATTAGAAATGAATTACAGGGAAAAATATGTAAAAAACACAAACACACGGAGGCTAAGCAATACGTTACTAAACAACCAAGAGATAAATGAAGAAATCAAAGAGGAAATCAAAAAATACCCAGAGACAAATGACAAGGAAAACACATGATGCAAAAACTATGGGATGCAGGAAAGCAGTTCTATGAGGGAAGTTTATAGCTATACAAGCCTGCCTCAAGAAACAAACAAAAAAAATCTCAAACATTCTAACTGTACACCTAAAGGAATTAGAGAAAGAAGAACAAACAAAACCCAAAGTTAGCAGAAGGAAAGAAATCATAAAGATCAGAGCAGAAATAAATGAAATAGAAACAAAGAAAACAATAGCAAAAATCAAGAAAACTAAAAGCTGGTTGTTTGGGAAGATAAACAAAATAGATAAACCATTAGCCAGACTCATCAAGAAAAAGAGGGAGAGAACTCAAATCAATAAAATTAGAAATGAAAAATGAGAAGTTACAACAGGCACCACAGACAGACAAAGCATCCTAAGACACTATTACAAGCAACTCTATGCCAAAAAAATGAATAACCTGGAAGAAATGGACAAATTCTTAGAAAGGTATAACCTTCCAAGACTGAACCAGGAAGAAAGAGAAAATATGAACAGACCAATCACAAGTAATGAAAATGAAACTGTGATTAAAAATCTTCCCAGAAACAAAAGTCCAGGATCAAATGGCTTCACAGGTGAATTCTATCAAATATTTAGGGAAGAGCTAACACCCATCCTTCTCAAACTCTTCCAAAAAATATCAGAGGAAGGAACATTTCCAAACTCATTCTAAGAGGCCACCATCACCCTGATACCAAAACCAGAAAAAGAGACTACAAAAAAAGAAAATTACAGACCAATATCACTGATGAATATAGATGCAAAAATCCCCAACAAAATACTACCAAAGAGAATCCAACAATACATTAAACGGATAATACACCATGGTCAAGTGGGATTTATGCCAGGGATGCAAGGATTCTTCAATATACACAAATCAATCAATGTGATACACCATATTAACAAATTGAAGAATAAAAACCATATGATCGTCTCAATAGATGCAGAAAAAGATTTTGACAAAATTCAACACCCATTTATGAAACAAACTCTCCAGAAAGTGGGCATAGAGGAAACCTACCTCAACATAATAAAGGCCATATAGGACAAATCTACAGCAAACAACATTCTCAATGGTGAAAAATTGAAAGCCTTTCCTCTAAGATCAGGAACAAGAGAAGGTTGCCCACTCTCACCACTATTATTCAACATAGTTTTGGAAGTCCTAGCCACAGCAATCAGAGAAGAAAAAGAAATAAAAGGAATACAAATTGGAAAAAAAAGAAGTAAAACTGTTACTGTTTGCAGTTGACATGATACTACACGTAGAGTATCCTAAAGATGTCACCAGAAAACTACTAGAGCTAATCAATGAATTTGGTAACTTAGCAGGATACAAAATTAATGCGCAGAAAGCTCTTGCATTCCTATACACTAATGATGAAAAATCTGAAAGTTAAATTAAGGAAACACTCCCATTTACCATTGCAACAAAAAGAATACAATAGCTAGGAATAAACCTACCTAGGGAGACAAAATACCTGTATGCAGAAAACTATAAGACACTGATGAAAGAAATTAAAGATGATACCAGCAGATGGAGAGGTATACCATGTTCTTGGATTGGAAGAATCAATATTGTGAAAATGACTCTACTACCCAAAACAATCTATAGTTTCAATGCAATTCCTATCAAATTACTAATGGTATTTTTTATGGAACTAGAACAAAAAACCTTAAAATTTGTATGGAGACACAAAAGATCCCGAATAGCCAAAGCAGTCTTTAGGGAAAAAAAACGGAGCTGGAGGAATCAGACTCCCTTAGTTCAGACTATACTATAAGGTTAAAGGGAACCCTCTTTCACTCTTGGTGGGAATGTAAATTGATATAGCCACTATGGAGAACAGTATGGAGGTTCCTTATAAAACTAAAAATAGAATTAACATATGATCCAACAATCCCACTACTGGGCATATACCCAGAGAAAACCATTATTCAAAAACACAGATGCACCCCAATGTTCATTGCAGCACTATTTACAATAGCCAGGTCATGGAAGCAACCTAAATGCCCATCGACAGACGAACAGATAAAGAAGTTGTGGTACATATGTACAATGGAATATTAGTCAGTCATTAAAAGGAACAAAATTGGGTCATTTGTTGAGACGTGGATGGATCTAGAGACTTTCATACAGAGTGAAGTAAGTTAGAAAGAGAAAAGGAAATATCATATATTAACACATATATGTGGAATGTAGAAAAATGGTACAGATGTACCAGTTTGCAGGGCAGAAATTGAGACACAGATGTAGAGAACAAACGTATGGATACCAAGTGGGCAAGTGGTGGGGTGTTGGGTGTGGTGGTGTGCTGAATTCGGCAATTGGGATTGACATGTATGCACTGATGTGTATAAAATGGATGACTAATAAGAACCTGCTGTATGAAAAAAATCAATAAAATAAAATTCAAATATTAAAACAAAACAAAACAAAAAAAAGCCTAAGCTGCCATATGATCCAGCAATCCCACTCCTGGGCATATATGTGGAAAAAACTCTAATTCCAAATTTTACATGCACCCCAATGTACATAGCAGCTCTATTTATAGTAGCCACAACATAGAAGCAACCTAAATGTCCATAGACAGATGAGTGGATAAAGAAAATGTGGTATATATGTATAGGATGGAATATTAGCCATAACAAAGAATGAAATAATGCATTTGCAGCAACATGGATGGATCTAGAGAATATCATACAAAATGAAGTAAGTTAAAGACAAATATCATGTAATATCACTCACATGTGAAATCTAAAAAGGAAAGATACAAAATACTTATTTACAAAACAGAAGTAGACTTACATACATAGAAAACAAACTTATGGGTTACCAAAGGGGCAAGTGGAGGGGGAAGGATATATTAGGAGTTTGGGATTAGGAGATACAAACTATTATATATAAGATAAACAAGGTCCTGCTGTATAGCACAGGGAACTATATTCAATATCATGTAATAAACCATAATGGAAAAGACTACAAAAGTATCTGAGAAACAATATATTGAATACATGTGCATATATATATGAATATATACCTACATATAAAAATATAACTATATATATATAACTGAATCACTTTTCTGTACATCAGGAAGTAACACAACCTTGTAAATCAACTATACTTCAATTTTAAAAAATAACCATCTTTAGGATAAAATCACTTTCTTTTTTCTTAACAAAAATCATCTCTATAGCTTATACCTTTTCTTACCCTAATATATATCATATTTCTACTATTATACCTGGTACCTTTGACCAAATATATTAATTAGAATCTTAATCCTTTGAAATTTTAATTTTTAAATGAAAATACAAAAGAACTAATATTTTCTGTCTTAGCCAACATAAATATATTTTAGAAACATGTACACTTCATAGTACAATCTTTCAATAAAGCACAAAATATATTTACTAGTATACCCAAACATACTTAGTCTCTGTAATAAGAGGTCAAAAGTAGGTAAACTTAGACTAGTTTAGCAATTAATATTTCAGTATTTTACCTTGTTTGGAAATGATCTAGGCATTCAATTAATTCTCATCATAATTTAACTTAGCACAACTCTAAGGGTGCAAATTACCAAAGAGATTTAGGGAACTATTTAAGTAGACATATAATAAAAGTTATTGTTAAAGTGTTTACCTAAAATCCTTATCTCATTTACATCTTTTTAATTCACTTGTTCTTAACAATCATACTTATTCATTAAATTTTCATAAGACATTAAAGTAGTTAATAATTATTTTAAGATTTTTTTTTAAAAAAGTAAACTTAGCAACAGAGGCAACATTAGCCCATTTGGCTACTAAACCCAGGTAGAACAAGAGTTGTTTATCTCCATTATTTTTAATGCTAACTCTGAAGACATACCTGTATTAATTAAACCAACAAGCTTAAAATTATCTTTTAAACTAACCTAGACTGTATGAACTGGAAAAATATCTGGGTTAGTTTTTGCAATATTTTTGAAAGTTTTTACATAAGTGTTTGTTTGCTTAAGTCAATTAAATAGAACTCTTTTACAAATTAATTTTGTCAGCATTATCTTCAGGTATGAAGATACCATATTTATAACATACACATATAGATATATAGGCAGACAGCCAGAGATCTCATAGTTTTCATTTTAAAAAATTAGTCATGAATCAGATACAATACAAAACTCGTTAGTTTATAAATGATGGTTTGAATAAATTAGATTATTCTCTCAGGAGACTAAAGTATTTATTATTTGTAGAGAAGATTTAAAAAATCTTTCTTTGCCCTTGACAAGGAATTCTGAGGAGGCAAGAGGGTCCTTTTAGCAGTTTGTGTTCAAAAGGCTGTTTTTATAGTTTGTTTGTTTTTTTAAGTTTCAGGTTCTACTGATTCAGCCAAGGCTGCAGTGTCAGACAATGGAGACTGTGTTTACTTTTCAAAGACATAAAAAGATTTATAACTTTAAGGAACAGAGAAAGAAAATATAAATTTTCTCCTAGGAGTTTTTGAGTACATTTGTCTATTATCATGTCATGGGGTAATTTTTATTAACTTTTTCTTCAGTACAGAATAATTTTGCTCTAATATCCTGGTCTTTTATAATACCTACAATCACTTTGAGAGGAATAGATGAGACCTTGGGACTGGTAAAATAGGTAGTCCTTGATTTGTTTTTAGAGTTGTACTTCTGGTTTTGTAGAGATTTGCAAGAGAAAGACAGTTGTTTCTATTAGCCCTTGAATATTGGTTTCAATGTGATTTATTTTCTGATTATTTGTAGGAAGGCACAGGGAATTGCTGAAATGGAACAGTGTTTTTCCCCTTGTCAAGTGGACTTAGTTTTTAAAGGGGCTGCTACAACAGGGTGGTAAAGAGGGACTTCAGGCTCAGTGATGTCAATTGGTGGAGGAGGAGTATGGAAGGAGTCATTTGGACAAAAAAAGGGGGTTTGAGAAAGAAGCAGGTAAAGGGATGGAGGAAAAGATGCAGAATTGTGGGAGGAGGCAGGAGAAGGGTGACAATGTTCAGCTGATTTTTCAAGTTTAGAGACAGTGTAAGTCAACTTTTCATTTAAAGCTTGTAGGGAGACAATTTTCTCAGTGTTATGTTTAGAAGCCTCTAGGTACCAATTACACTATACTTCCCATTATTTGTCTGGTTCTGATACTTTTCTCTACTCATGCATGATGATAAACTCATTTGGGAAGTTTACAATTTCCCCATTTTGGCCGATATAACTTTAAATCATCCCAAGCTAAATGAACTCATTTTTATAGGTAGCTATAGAATGAAGGTACATAGGTGTTAAAAATAAAACCAGCAGGGTTTCCTGGGGGGGTACACCTTTCTTTGAAAATCTGCTATAAGAACTTCCCATTATTCTGAGTATTCACCAAAAGTAAAAAGAAAACCTGAAACCCAAATTTCTCACTAAGTGGCAGAGACAGAAAAACCTGAAACCTGAATCTCAAGTTGTAAAAATATTTGAACCTGAATCTTGAGATAGAAAAGACCTTGAACCTGAGTCTCGAGGTGGAAAAAACATGAAAGAAATGCCCAAATAAAGATCTGAACCTTGACCAAATAGGAGGTTCACATCCAGGAGCACTCACCTTCCTGTCCCCTTGTGACCGAATTGAACAAAATGGATCCGTGTAGGTACTGTACACTAAGTCTGAAGAAGTATGGGATTTCTGGAAGGGTCACTCTGGATCCTGCCCACTATGCCAGCTATGTCAACCAAAATTTCAGAAACAGAGACATGATTGAAGTAAAGAGATTTATTGGAGGTTTATTAGGACTACAGCCCAGGAGACACAGTTTCAAGGAGCACTTGGCTTGTGTTCCACCAGACGACAAAATGGAGGAAGCTAACAAAGGCAAAGACTGCAAAGCCACAGTTAGTTACATAAATTATTTGTCAAGAATTATAATTGGAGTGGGCATGAAGTAAGGGTGCAAGAATTTGTTGGAGTCTGAAATGGTTGCATATTTAAAAGAGAGACCTTGAGATTATAGGTTTGGAGCTGGTGGGTGTTCTAAATAAGACTGGTGGTGTCCTTGGGTTTAATACGATTCAGAGAAAAATTGTAGGTCTCAGTGGTGCAGAGACATACCTTAATGACCACTTGACTCAATTGTTGTATTCCTGAACTATGATTACTCCAATATAATTTCAATTTGTCATCAGTATCCAATATAAATTTTTGCTTTGTGGTTACCATGAGGTTTATATATATATTATATATAGTTTAATCTTTTATATGTGTATGAACGTGTATACACACACAAACACACACACACACACACATACACACACAATGAAGAGGGGGAATTCACTCTAGCATTTTGTGGTTTGCCAGCTATCATTATGTCATTGATTTCTAACTTAATTTCATTGTAGTCTGAGAGCATATTTTGCATGAATGCTATTCTTTTAAAATTGTTATGGGATGTTTTATAACCCAAAATGTCTTGCTCAATGTTCTGTGTGACATGAGAAGAATGTGTATTCTGTTGCTGTTCAGTAAAATATTCAATATATGTGACATATCCAGTTGACTGATGGTGCTTTTCTGTTCAACAATGCCCTTACCGATTTTCTGTCAGCTGAATTTGTCAATTAGTAACAGAGGGGTGTGGAAGTCTTCAACTATAATAGTGGATTAAGCTATTTTTCCCTGCATTTCTATTATTATTTGCATCACCTATTTTGTCACTTTGTTGTTAGGCACATACACATTAAGGATTGTTATGTCTTCTTGGAGAATTGACCCCTTATCAGTGTGTAATGCCCCTCTTTACCTTTTAATTTTCCTTGCTCTGAACTTGACTTTGTCTGAAATTAATACAGCTACTCTAGCTTTATTTTGATTAGTGTTAGCATATTATGTTTTTCCATCTCTTTAATTTTAATCTCTATCTTTATTTTAAAATGCATTTCTTATTATAAGACACTAATGAAAGAAATTAAATGGGATAGGGAGGGTGCGAGGGTGGGACATGCAAGAGGGAAGAGATGTGGGAACATATGTATATGTATAACTGATTCACTTTGTTATAAAGCAGAAACTAACACACCATTAGAAAGCAATTATACCCCAATAAAGATGTTAAAAAAAATGCATTTCTTGTGGACCACATGTAGTGTAGTCTCATTATTTTCATGTTTAAAAAGATAATTTCTGCACTTTAATTGGCATATTTAGAATAATGATGTTTTAAGTGATTGTTTATATATCTGGATTAATATCTACCATATTTGTTAATGGTTTCTATTTGTTCATCATGTTCTTTTTTTCTTTTTTGTCTTCTACTCTTTTGTTCTTCTCTGGTTTTAATTGAGCATTTTGTAAGGTTCTGTTTTCTTTCCTCTCTTAGTATATTTTTCATACTTCTTTTTTAACTTTTTTAAAGTGGTTGTCATTGAGCTTTGCAGTATACATTTACAACTAATCCAAATCGTCTGTCAGATAATACTATACCACTTCTCATGTAGTGCATGCAAATAACTTAGAGTATTCCTAATTCCACCCTCCAATTTCTTATAATATTGTTGTTGTTCATTTCACCTGTCCATAGGCTATAATTAGTGAATAAGTTGTTCCTGCTATTATTTTCAACAAACTGTTAACTATTAAATCAATTAATAATAAGAAAAATAAAAGATCCTAATTTGCTTTCATTTATTCATTTTATAATGATTTTCCTTTTTTCATATAGATCTGAGTTTCTGATCTATACTCTTCTTCTTTCTAAAAAAAGTTTTTAAAACATTACTTACAAGGCATCTGTATTGGTGAGAAAATGTCTCAATTTTTGTCTGCCTGAGAAAGTATTTCTCCTTCACTTTTGAAGGATAATTTCACTGGATACAAAATTCTACGTTGGTGTGTTTCTTCCTTTCCACACCTTAAATATTTCACTCTACTATGTTCTTGCATGCATGGTTTTTGAAAAGAAATCTAAACTAATTCTTATCTTTACTCTTTGATAAATAGATTCCCCCACTCCTCCACCCTGGATCCATTCAAATTTTTCTCTTTGTCCTTGATTTTATGCAGTTTGAATATATCTCAGTGTAGGTTTTTAAACATTTACCTTGTTTGGTATTCTACGTTTTCCTTTTCCTTTTGGTATTCTCAGTATGTGTATGTTACACCTTTTGCAAATGTCTCACAAATTTTAGTAATTCTGCTCTGACATTTCTTTCTTTCTTCTCTTTCCATTTCAGTTTTGGAAGTTTCAGTTTATGTTTCTTCAAGCTCACTGACATTTTCTTGGCCATTTACAAGCTATCAATGAGTCCATCAAAAGCTTTCTTTATTTCTGTTGTATAATGTTTGATTTCTAGCATTTCCTTTTCAATCTTTTTGATAGTCTTTATCTCACTCTCACTCACACATCTATTTTTTGCATATTTTCCAGTTTTCCAGTAAAGCCCTTAGTTTTTAAATCATGGATGTTTTAATACTTGGTCTGATAATTCCAACATCCTTGCCATACCTGTGTCTGACTCTATCTCTTAAATTTTTTTTTCTTTTTCTTTTTGCGGTATGCGGGCCTCTCACTGTTGTGGTCTCTCCTGTTGTGGAGCACAGGCTCCAGATGCTCAGGCTCAGTGACCATAGCTCACGGGCCCAGCCACTCTGCGGCATGTGGGATCTTCCCAGACCAGGGCATGAACCCGTGTCTCCTGCATCAGCAGGCAGACTCTCAACCACTGCACCACCAGGGAAGCCCCTTAAAATGTGTTTTTGCACTTTTGTATGCCTTGTAATATTTTTGTTGAAAGCCAAACATGATGTATTGACTAAAAGGAATCAAGGTAAAAATAGAGCTTCAGTATGAGGTTCTGTGTTTACCTGAATAAGAGTTAGTCTGTTGTTTACTGTTTGCTATAGTTGTAAAAGTAAGAGGTTAAATTACCTCTGGTGCCCCTGTTATTGTCCCCCTGATGTCTTGGGATTTCCTGGAGGTTTTTTTCTTAAACACGTTCTGAAACATGCAGTACATTTATTACATTACCCTGTTGCTAAACAGAAAACCTGTTGATATGTTGGGAAGATAGGAGAGGAGGAGCATTCTCTGATTAGATTTCAGACTTTTAGTGAGCCTGTGCCCCTGGGATGTAACCTCTACAAGTGCTTCTGTTTTTGTTCCCCTGTCAGGTGAGAAAGGGAGGCTAGGCAGGGCTGGAGCTGGTTATTTCTCCTTAACTTACCCCAGTCAGTTAAGATATGGTGAAATAGTTTATCTTGAGGGCAGGCCTTATTAAGAATAGAATGTTCTGACTTTACTTTAAAATGTCTATTTTCCCTTTCCCCTGCTAGAAGTGGGAGGGGGTTTCTCACAGATCTTCCCTGTGGTAACACAGCATGGCTTCTAGAGGTAAAATTCACAAAAGTATGTGCCCTACCCCGTGTCCAAACTGAGCCTCCAGAATTCAACTCTTTGAGGGAAATGTTTTCTATTCCTATACTGGTTTCATTGAAGGGTTTTGCTCCTGGTCTTCTACTCCAGTTCTGTGATTCTCTGTATCTGCCCTTCTTTCTGTCCAAATTGGGGGGCAGTGGTTTGCCGTATGACTACAATTCCATTTTTTTTAACATTATGCCAAATATATACTTTATTCTTTTTTTAAAAGTTGAAGTATGGTTGATTTACAATATTATGACTTTCAGGCATACAGCATAGTGACTCAGTATTTTTGCACATTATACTTCATTGTAGGTTATTACAAGATAATGTGTATAATTCACTGTGCTATATAATATATCCTTGTTGCTAATCTATTGTATGTATAGTAGTTTGTATCTGTTAATCCCATACACCTAATTTGTCCCTTCCTCCTTCCCTCCCCCCTTTGGTATACACAAGTTTGTTTCCATATCTGTGAGTCTGTTTCTGTTTTGCATATACATTCATTTGTATTATTTTTTAGATTCCATAAGTGATATCATACAGTAGTTGTCTTTCTCTGTCTGACTTACTTGACTAAGCATAGTATTCTCTAGGTCCATCCACGTTGCTGCAAATGGCAGTATTTCATTCTTTCTTAGGACTGAGCTAATAGTCCATTGTGTATATATACAGCACATCTTATTTATCCAATCTTCAGTTGATGAGAATGTGCCTGGCTTCCATTTCTTTCTTTCTTTCTTTCTTTAAACATATTTACTGGCGTATAACTGCTTTAAAATGGTGTGTTTCAATGAAAAAAAAAATGGTGTGTTAGTTTCTGCTTTATAACAAAGTCAATCAGTTATACATATACATATATCCTCATAGCTCATCCCTCTTGTGTTGCCCTCTCGCCCATCCTATTCCACCCTTCTAAGTGGTCACAAAGCACCGAGCTGATCTCCCTGAGCTATCCGGCTGCTTCCCACTAGCTATCTATTTTACATTTGGTAGTGTGTATATGTCCATATTACTCTCTCACTTCGTCCCAGCCTACAGTTCCCCATCCCTGTGTCCTCAAGATCATTTTCTATGTCTGTATCTTTGTTGCTGTCCTGTCCCTAGGTTCTTTAGAAAACTTTTTTTTTTTTAGATTCCACACATAAGTGTTAGCATACAGTATTTGTTTTTCTCTTTCTGACTTACTTCACTCTGTATGACAGACTCTAGATCCATCCACTTCATCACAAACAACTCAGTTTCATTTCCTTTCATGGTTGAGTAATGTTCCATTGCATATATGTGCCACATCTTCCTTATCCATTCATCTGATGATGGACAGTTAGATTGCTTCCATGTCCCGGCCATTGTAAATAGAGATGCAATGAACATTGTGATTCTTTTTGAATTATGGTTTTCTCAGGGTATATGCCCAGGAGTGGGATTACTGGGTCATATGGTATTTCTATTTTTAGTTTTCTAAAGAACCTCCATAGTGTTCTCCACAGTGGTTGTATCAATTTACATTCCCAACGACAGTGAAAGAGGATACCGTTTTCTCCACCCTCTCTCCAGCATTTATTGTTTGTAGATTTTTTAATGATGGACATTCTTAATGGTGTGAGGTGATACGTTATTGTGGTTTTGATTTGCATTTCGTTAATGATTAGTGATGTTGAGCATCCTTTCATGTGATTGTTGGCAATCTGTATATCTTCATTGGAGAAATGTCTATTTAGGTCTTCTGCCCATTTTTGGAATGGGTATTTTGTTTTTTGTGATATTGAGCTGCATGAGCTTCTTGTACATTTTAGAGATTAATGCTTTGTCAGTTGCTTCATTTGAAAATATTTTAGCCCATTCTGAGGGTTGTCTTTCATCTTGTTTATATTTTCCTTCACTGTGCAAAAGCTATTAAGTTTCTAGGTCCCATTTGCTTATTTTTGTTTTTATTTCCATTTCTCTAGGAGGTGGGTCAAAAAGGATCTTACTGTGATTTATGTCATAGAGTGTTCTACCTATGTTTTCCTCTAAGACTTTTATAATGTCTGGCCTTACATTTAGATCTTTAACCCATTCTGAGGCTATTATTGTGTATGGTGTTAGGGAGTGTTCCAGTTTCATTCTTTACATATAGCTGTCCAGTTTTCCTAACACCACTTATTGAAGAGGCTGTCTTTTCTCCACTGTATATTCTTGCCTCCGTTATCAAAAATACGGGGACCATAAGTGTGTGGGCTTATCTCTGACTTTCTATCCTGTTCCATTCATCTATATTTCTGTTTTTGTGCCAGTACCTTACTGTCTTGATTACTGTAGCTTTGTACTATAGTCTGAAGTCTGGGAGCCTGATTTCTCCAGCTCCATTTTCCTTTCTCAAGATGGCTTTGGCTATTCGGGGTCTTGTGTGTTTCAATACAAATTGCGGAATTTTTTGCTCTAGTTCTGTGAAAAATGCCACTGGTAGTTTGATAGGGATTGCATTGAATCTGTAGATTGCTTTGGGTAGTATAGTCATTTTCACAATGTTGATTCTTCCAATCCAAGAACATGGTATAACTCTCCATCTGTTGGTATCATCTTTAATTTCTTTCATCAGTGTGTTAAAGTTTTCTGCATACAGGTCTTTTGACTCTTTAGGTAGGTTTATTCCTGGCTATTGTATTCTTTTTGTTGCAATGGTAAATGGGAGTGTTTTCTTAATTTCTCTTTCAGATTTTTCATCATTAGTGTATAGGAATGCAAGAGTTTTCTGCGCATTAATTTTGTATCCTGCTACTTTACCAAATTCATTGATTAGCTCTACTAGTTTTCTGGTAGCATCTTTAAGATTCTCTATGTATACTATCATATCATCTGCAAGCAGTGACAGCTTTACTTCTTCCTTTCTGATTTGGATTCCTTTTATTTCTTTTTATTCTCTGATTGCTGTGGCTAAAACTTCCAAAACTCTGTTGAAAAATAGTGGAGAGAGTGGACAACCTTGCCTTTTTCCTGATCTTAGAGGAAATGGTTTCGGTTTTTCACCACTGAGAATGATGTTTTCTATGGGTTTGTCATATGTGGCCTTTCTTATGTTGAGAAAGGTTCCCTCTATGCCTACTTTCTGGAGGGTTTTTGTCATAAATGGGTGTTGAATTTTGTCCAAGTTTTTTCTGCATCTATTGATATGGTAAAGTTTTTATCCTGCAATTTTTTAATATGGCTTATCACACTGATTGACTTGTGTATATTGAAGAATCCTTGCATTCCTGGAATAAACCCCACTTGACCATGGCGTACGATCCTTTTAATATGCTATTGGATTCAGTTTGCTAGTATTTTGTTGAGGATTTTTTAATCTATGTTCATCAGTGATATTGGCCTGTAGTTTTCTTTCTTTGTGACATCTTTGTCTGGTGTTGGTATCAGCGTGATGGTAGACTCATAGAAAGAGTTTGGGAGTGTTCCTTCCTCTGCTATATTTTGGAAGAGTTTGAGAAGGATAGGTGATATCTCTTCTCTAAATGTTTGGTATAAATCGTCTGTGAAGCCATTTGGTCTTGGGCTTCTGTTTGTTGGAAGATTTTTAATCACAGTCTCAATTTCAGTGCTTGTGATTGGTCTGTTTATATTTTCTCTTTCTTCCTCCTTCAGTCTCAGAAGGTTGTGCTTTTCTACGAATTTGTCCATTTCTTCCAGGTTGTCTATTTCATTGACATATAGTTCCTTGTATTAACCTCTGATTATCTTTTGTATTTCTGCAGTGTCAGGTGTTACTTCTCCTTTTACATTTCTAATTCTATTGATTTGTGCCTTCTCCCTTTTGTTCTTTTGAGTCTGGCTAATGGTTTATCAATTGTGTTTATCTTCTCAAAGTACCAGCTTTTAATTTTATTGATCTTTGATATTGTTTGCTTCCTTTCTTTTTCAGTTATTTCTGGTCTGATTTTTATGATTTCTTTCCTTCTGATAACTTTGGAGGTTTTTGTTCTTCTTTCTCTAACTGCTTTAGTTGTAAGGTTAGGTAGTTTATTTGAGATGTGTCTTGTTTCTTGAGGTAGGATTTTATTACTATAAACTTCCCTCTTAGAACAGCTTTTGCTGCATCCCATAGGTTTTGGGTCATCGTGTTTTCATTGTCATTTGTTTCTAGGTATTTTTTTATTTCCGCTTTGATTTCTTCAGTAACCTCTTGGTTATATAATAGTGTATTTGTATTTTTTATACATTTTTCATGTAACTGATATCTAGTCTAATAGTGTTGTGGTTGGAAAATATACTTGATACGATTTCAGTTTTCTTAAATGTACCAAGGCTTGATTTCTGACCCACATATGATCTATCCTGGAGAATGTCCCATGAGCACTTGAGAAGCAAGTGTATGCTGTTGTTTTTGGATGGAATGTCCTATAACTATCAAGTAAGTCCATCTTGTTTAATGTATCATTTAAAGCTTGTGTTTCCTTATTTATTTTCATTTTGGATGATCTGTCCATTGGTGACAGTGAGGTCTTAACGTCCCCAGTATTACTGTGTTACTGTCGATTTCCCCTTTTATGGCTGTTAGTGTTTGCCTTATGTATTGAGGTGCTCCTACGTTGGGTGCATACATTTTTACAATTGTTATATCTTCTTTTGCAATTGATGCCTTGATCATTATTAGTGTCCTTCTTTGTCCCTTGTAATAGTCTTTATTTTAAAACATATTTTGTCTGATATGAGAATTGCTACTCCAGCTTTCTTTTGATTTCCATTTGCATGGAATATCTTTTTCATCCCTTCACTTTCAGTCTGTGTGTGTCCCTAGGTTTTGACATGGGCCTCTTTTAGACAGCATATATACGGGTCTTGTTTTTGTATCCATTCAGCCAGTCTATGTCTTTTGGTTGGAGCACTTAATGCATTTACATTTAAGGTAGTTATCGATATGTCCATTTCTATTACCATTTTCTTAATTGTTTTGGGTTTGTTATTGAAGGTATTTTCCTTCTCTTGTGTGTGGACTGCCTAGAGAAGTTCCTTTAGCATTTGTTGTAAACTGGTTTGGTGGTGCTGACTTCTCTTAGGTTTTGCTCGTCTGTAAAATTTTAATTTCTCTGTCAAATCTGAATGAGATCTTTGCTGGGTAGAGTAATCTTGGTTGTAGATTTTTCCCTTTCTTCAGTTTAAATATGTCCTGCCCCTCCCTTTTGGCTTGCACAGTTTCTGCTGAAAGATCAGCTGTTAACCTTATGGGGATTCCCTTGTACGTTATTTTTTGTTTTGTTCTTCCTGCTTTTAATATTTTTTCTCTTTATTTTATTTTTGATAGTTTGATTAATATGTTTTTTGGTGTGTTTCTCCTTGGATTTATCCTGTATGGACGTCTCTGTGCTTCCTGGAGTTGATTGACTATTTCCTTTCCATTATTAGGGAAGTTTTCAACTATAATCTCTTCAAATATTTTCTCAGTCCCTTTCTTTTTCTCTTCTTCTTCTGGGACTCCTATTATTCGAATGTTGGTGGGTTTAATTGTGTCCCAGACATCTCTCTGACTGTCCTCAATTCTTTTCATTCTCTTTTCTTTATTTTACTCTGTGGTAGTTATTTCCACTATTTTACCTCCAGGTCCCTTATCTGTTCTTCTGCCTCAGTTGTTCTGCTATTGATTCCTTCTAGAGAATTTTTAATTTCATTTATTGTTTTGTTCATCATTGTTTGTTTGCTGTTTAGTTCTTCTAGATCCTTGTTAAACTTTTTTTTATCTTCTCCATTGTATTTCCAACATTTGGATTATCTTTACTATCATTATTCTGAATTCTTTTTCAGGTAGACTGCTTATTTCCTCTCCAGTTGTTTGGTCTGGTGAGTTTTTACCTTGCTCTTTCATCTGCTGTGTGTTTCTCTGTCTTCTCATCTTGCTTCACTTACTGTGTTTGGGGTCTCCTTTTCACAGGCTGCAGGTTCATAGTTCCCATTGTTTTTGGTGTCTTCCTCCAGTGGCTAAGTTTGGTTCAGTGGGTTGTGTAAGCTCCCTTGTGGAGGGGACTGGTGTCTGTGTTCTGGTGGATAAAGCTGGATCTTGTCTTTCTGGTGCACAGGACCATGTCTGGTGGTGTGTTTTGAGGTGTCTGTGACATTATGGTTTTAGGTAACCTCTCTGCTAATGGGTTTTGTTGTGTTCCCCTCTTGCTAGTTGTTTGGCATAGGGTATCTAGTACTGTATGCTGGTCATAGAGTGGAGCTGGGTCTTAGCGTTGAGATGGAGATCTCTGGGAGAGCTTTCACTGTTTGATATTATGTGGAGCCTTGAAGTCTCTGGTGGACCAACGTCCTGAACTTGGCTCTCCCACCTCAGAGACACAGGCTTGACACCCGGCTGGGACACCAAGACCCTTCCAGCAACATGGCTCAGAAGAAAATGGAGATAAAATGAAGGAAAGAAAGAAAAATAAATAAATAAAGTTATTAAAATAAAGAAATTATTAAAAATAAAATATTTAAAAGTAATAAAAAAGAAAGAAAGAAAGAAGAGAACAACCAAACCAAAAAACAAATCCAGTAATGATAACAAGCTCTAAAATCTATACTAAAGTTGAAGAAGGAAAAAAAAAAACTGACAGACAGAGCCCTAGGACTCTCTAGGTAAAAACAATGCCATACAGACAAAATCATACATAAAACCATACACACTCACAAAAAGAGAGAAAAGCAAAATATATATTTTTTTAAAAAAAGGAAGAGAGCAACCAAATCAATAAACAAATCTACCAATGATAATAAACTGTAAATACTAAACTAAGATAAACATAAAACCAGAAACAAATTAGATGCAGAAAGCAAACCCCAAGTCTACAGTTGCTCCCCAGTTTCACTGCCTCAATTTTGGGATGATTCACTGTCTATTCAGGTATTCCAGAGATGCAGGTTACATCAAGTTTATTGTGAAGATTTAATCCACTGCTCCTGAGGCTGCTGGGAGAAATTTCCCTTTCACTTCTTTGTTCGCACAGCTCCTTGGTTTCAGCTTTTAATTTGGCCCTGCCTATGCGTGTAGGTCACCTGAAGGTGTCTGTTCTTCATTCAGACAGGACGAGGTTAAAGGAGCAGCTGAGTAGGGGGCTCTGGCTCACTCAGGCCAGGGTTAGGAAGAGATACAGAATGCAGGCTGAACCTGTGGTGGTAGAGGCCCGTGTGACGTTGCAAAAGCCTGAAGTGTGCTATGTATTCTCCCAGGGAAGTTGTCCCTGAATCATGGGACCCTGGCAATGGTGGGCTGCACAGGCTCCCGGAGGGGAGGTGTGGATAGTGACCTGTGCTTACACACAGGCTTCTTGGTGGCTTCAGCAGCAGCCTTAACATTTCATGCCAGTCACTGGTGTCTGTGCTGATTGCCATGGCTTGTGCCCGTCCCTGGAACTCGTTTAGGCAGTGCTTTGAATCCCCTCCTGAAGCACCCCTAAACTATGGTCTCTTGCCTCTTAAGCATATCCAAACTTTTTCCTGGACTCCCTCCTGGCTAGCTGTGGTGCACTAACCCCCTTCAGGCTGTGTTCACACAGCCAACCCCTGTCCTCTCCCTGGGATCTGAACTCTGAAGCCTGAGCCTCAGCTCCCAGTCCCCACCTGCCCCAGTGGGTGAGCAGACAAGCCTCTCAGGCTTTTGAGGGCTGGTCAGCATTAATCCTCTGTGTGGGAATGTCTCCACTTAGCCCTCTGCACCCCTATTGCTGCGCTTTCCTCCATGGCTCTGAAACCTGCCCCCCCCCTCCACCCTCGTTTCCACCAGTGAAGGGGCTTCTTTGTGTGTGGAAACTTTTCCTCCTTCACAGTGCCCTCCCAGAGGTGCAGGTCCTGTCCCTATTCTTTTGTCTCTGATTTTTTCTTTTGCCCTAGCCAGATACATGGGGAGTTTCTTGCCTTTTGGGAATCCAAGGTCTTCTGCCAGGTTTGAGTAGATGTTCTCTAGGAGTTGTTCCACATGTAGATGTATTTATGGGAAGGAAGGTGATCTCCACGTCTTAGTCCTCCACCATCTTGAAGGGCTCCCCTGGATTCCATTTCTTGGTATTGTAAATAGTGCTGCTATGAACATTGGGGTGAATGTATCTCATTGAATTACTGTTTTCATTTTATCCAGATATATACTCAGGAAAGGAATTGCTGGATCATATGGTAGTTCTATTATTTGTTTTCTGAGGAACCTCTATACTCTTTTCCACAGTGGCTTCACCCATTTACATTCTCACCAAGAGTGTACAAGTGTTCTCTTTTCTCCACATCCTTGCCAAAGTTTATTATTTGTAGATTTTTTGATGATAGCCATTCTGACAGGTGTAAGGTGATATCTCCTTGTGGTTTTAATTTGCATTTCTATAATAATTAGTGATATTGAGCACCTTTTCATGTGCCTGATAGCCATCTGTACATCTTCTTTGAAGAAAGGTCTATTCAGGTTCTGTCGATTTTTCAATTGGGTTGTTTGTCTTTTTGATATCAAGATGTATGAGCTGTTTGTTTACTTTTGATATTAACCCCTTTTGTCAGTTGCATCATTTGCAAATATTTTCTCCCATTCTGTAGGCTGTCTTTTCATTTTGTCAGTAGTTTCCTTTACCATGGAAAAGCTTTTAAATTTAATTAGATCCCTTTTGCTTAATTTTGTTTTTATTTCTTTTGCCTTAGGAGACTGATCAAAAAAAATATTGCTCCATTTCATTTCAAAGAATATTCATTCTATGTTCTCTTCTAGGAATTTGATAGTTTTGGGTCTTACATTTAAGGCTTTAATCCATTTTGAGTTTATTTTTGTATATGGAATGTTCTAAACTCATTGTTTTACATGTGGCAGCACAGTTTTCCCAGGATCACTTATTGAGAGACTGTCTTTTCTCTGTTGTATATTATTTCTTTCTTTGTTGTAGGTTAATTGACCATAGGTGCACAGGTTTATTTCTGGACATTCTATTCTGTTCCATTGAGCTAGGTGTCTGTTTTGTGCAAATACCAAGCTGTTTTCATTACTGTAGCTGTGTAGTATAGTGTTAAGTCTGGGGTGGGGTTACCTCCAGCTTTGTTCTTTTATCTCAAGGTTGCTTTGGCAATTTGGTTTCTTTTGTGGTTCCATGTGAATTTGTTGTAGTTCTGTGAAGAATGTCATGGGTATTTTGATAGGGACTGCATTAAATCTGTAGATTCCTTTGGGGATTATGACCATTTTAACAATATTAATTCTTCCAATACAGGAGCACTAAGTATCTTTCCATTTCTTTGCATCATCTTCAGTTTTCTTTCTCAATATTTTACAATTTTCATAGTATAAATCTTTCACCTCCTTGTCTAGGTTTATTCCTAGTTATTCTATTGTGTCTTATCTGATTTTTAACTGGATTTTTAAACTTTCTTTTTATGATACTTCATTATTATTGTATAGAAATGAAACAGATTTCTGTATATTAATCCTGCAACCTTGCTGAATTCATTTATTATTTCTAATATTTTGAGGGTGGAAGCTTTTGGGTTCTCTCTATAAAATATCATGTCATCTGTAAATAGTGACAGTTTTGCTTCTATTCCAGTTTGGATCATTTTTATTTGGTGTTCTTGTCTGATTACTCTGTCTAGGACTTCCAAATGATGTTAAATAGAGTTGGTGAGAGTGGGAATGCTTAACTTTTCCTGAATTAGCAGAAAGACTTTCAGCTGTTCACCATTGCTTATGATGTTGGCTATGGTTTTGTCATAAATTGTCTTTATTATGTTGAGATATGTTCCTTCTATATCCACTTTGATGAAAGTTTTCATCATGAAGTATGTTAAATTTTGTCAAATATTTTCTCTGTGTCTATTTTGATGATCATGTGACTTTTATCTTTCCTTTTTTTAATGTGGTGTATCACATTGCTCCATTTGAGAATGTCGAACCATTGTTGTGACCCTGCGGTAAATTGAACTTGATCATGGTATATGATCCTTTTTATGTATTGTTGGGTTCAGTTTCCTAATGTTTTGTTGAGAATTTTGCATTTATATTCATCAAAGATATTGGCCTATAAGTTTTTTAAGTGTCTTTGTTTGGTTTTTGTATCAGGGTAATGGTGGCATTGTAGAATGAATTTGGGAGTGTTATCTCCTATTCAATTTTACTCAGTGGTTTGAGAAAGGTAGATATTAATACTTCTTTATTGGACTTTTGTGCTGGGAGGGTATTTTTTATTACAAATTCAATTTTACTTCAGTCTGTTCAAATTCTCTGTTTCTTCTTGACTCAGTCTTGGCAGGCTGTATGGTTCTAGAAATTTGTCCAATTTGTTGGCATATAAAGGTTAATTGTATTCTCTTATGATTTTTTTTAATCTCTGTGGTATCAGTTTTTATTTCTCCTCTTTCATTTTTTATTCCCTTTATATGGGTCCTTTCTCTGTTCATCTTGGTCAACCTGGCTAAAGGTTTATCAATTTTGTTTATCTTTTCATAAAAAAAGAGCTCTTCATTTCATTGATCTATTGTTTTTCTATCTTTGTCTTATTTATTTCCTCTCTGATCTTTATTATTTCTTTCCTTCTACTTAGTTTGAGCTTTGTTCTTCTTTTTCTGCTCTTTTAGGTGGTAGGTAAAGTTGTTTGTTTTAGATTTTTTCTTGTTTTATGAGGAAGGCCTATATCACTATAAACTTCCCTCATAACTTTTTGCTGCATCCCATAAATTTTGGAAAGTTGTGTTTTGATTTTCATTTGTCTCAAGGTATTTTCTGATTTCCTCTTTGATTTCTTCATTGACCCATTCGTTTTTTAGGAGCATGTTATTTAGTCTCCATGCGTTTCTTATTTTCCCATATTTCTTTCTGTAGTTGATTTCTAGTTTCATTATATTGTAGTCAGAGTAAATACATGATATAATTTCTATCCTCTTAAATTTGCTGAGGCTTGTTTTTTAGTGTAGTATGTGACATCTTGGGGAGAATGTTCCATGTTCACATGAAAAGAGTTTATATGCTGCAGTTTTTGAATGTAATAACCTATAAATACCAATTTATTCCAACTGGTCTATTGTGTCATATAAGGCCACTCTTGCCTTATGGACTTTTTGTCTGGGTGATCTGTTCATTGATGTCAATAGGGTGTTAACGTCTTCTACTATTATTGTATTATTTTCAGTTTCTCCCTGTATGTCTGTTAGTGTTTGCTTGATACATTTAGGTGCTCCTGTATTCGGTGCATATATGTTAATGAGTGGAATATCCTCTTCTTGTATTGATCTCTTCATCATTATATAATGCCCTCTTTTGTCTTTTGTTATGGCCTTTATTTTAAAATCTAGTTTGTCTGATAGAGTATTATTACCCTCTCTTTCTTATTTCCATTTTCATGAAATATATTTTTCCATTCCCTCATTTTCAGTCTGTGTGTCTTTATCCCTGAAGTCTGTCTCTTGCAGACAGCATATTGAAGGGTCTTGGGATTTTTGTTTGTTTGTTTTTCATTTGTGTGTGTGTGTGTGTGTGTGTGTGTGTGTGTGTGTGTGTTTATCCAGTCAGACACCCTTTGTCTTTTGATCAAAGCATTTAGTCCACTCACATTTTAAGTACTTATTGATAGTTTTGTACTTATTGCCATTTTATTACTTGTTTTCCAGTTTTTTGTTTGTTTGTTTGTTTTATTTGTAGTTCTCTGTCCATTTCTTCTACTTTCTGTTATGGTTCAATGATTTTCTTCTTTAATATGCTTCAGTTCCTTTCTTTGTGTTTGTGTGTGTGTAGTTATTGTAGGTTTTTGATTTGTGTTTACAGTGTGGTTCATATATGTTGACCCATAATTATATCTACTTGATTTATACTGATAGTCATTTAAATTCAAACACATTCTAAATGATATATATTGTTTATTACCTTCCCCCACATTTTTTGTGTTTGATGTCCTGTTTTACATCTTCATGCTTATCCCTTTACTATTTATTGTAATTATATTTGCTTAGAAATGTTTTTTCTCTTAATCCATGTACTGGCTTATTTAAGTAATCTTCAATCCTTATTATGCATTTGCCTTTCCTATTGAGATTTTCCCTTTCCTATATATCTTACTACTTTTCCATTTAGAGAAGACACATCAACATTTCTCTTAGGGTATGTTTAGTACTTCTAAATTCATTCAGTTTTTGCTTGTCTGAGAAGTTCTTTGTCTCTCCTTCTGTTCTAAATGATAGTCTTGCTGGATAGAGTATCCTAGGTTTCAGGTTTTCTTCCTTTCAGTACTTTGAATATATCATGCCACTCCCTTCTGGCTTACAAAGCTCTGTAGAGAAATCAGCTCATAGCCCTCAGAGGTTCCCTTGTAACTGATTATTTGTTTTCTCTTGTTGCCTTTAGAATTCTCTTTTATCTTTAACTTTTGCCATTTTAATTATATGTCTTTTTGTGGATCTGCTTGAGTTCATCTTGTTTAAGAAACTCTGTGCTTCCTGTACCAGGATATCAGTTTCCTTATTTAGGTTTGAGAAGCTGTGAGCAGTATTTTCTTCAAATACATTTTTTGATACTCCTCTCTCTCTTCTTCTGGAAACCCTATAATGCAAATTTTGATATGTTTGATGTTATTCCAGTGATATTATATGGTGTGCTCATTTTTAAAAAATTTGTCTTTCTGTCAGCTGTTCTGATTGGGTCATTTCCATTTATCTATCTTCCAGATCACTTATTCATTCTGTGTCATTTAGTCTGCTGTTCATTGCTTTTAGAGGGCTTTTTATCTCAGATATTGAATTAACTATTTTTGATTGGGTCTTCTTTGTATTTTCTAGTTTCTTGTTAAGGTGATCTCTGTTTAGTTCAATGCTCTTCCCTAATTCAGTTAACATTTTTATTACCAGTGTTTTTAACTCTTTTTCTGGTAGATTGTTTATTTCTCTTTCATTACTTATTTTTTCAGGCATTTTCTATTGCTTTTTCAATTGAGAGTAGTTCCTCTGCCTTTTCATTTTACCTAACTTTCTCTGTCTCTATGAATTTGGGTGAAACAGTTACCTATTGTGGTCTTGAAAGGGTGTTTTTTTGTGAGAGCATCCCTATGTAGACTGTGTGTGCCCAATGCCTTTAGTGGGAGGGCTAGGTTTGATGTGGACACCAGTCACATTTTTCCTCAGGATTTGCTGAACACTGTCACCTTGGTAGGGATTGTGGCTGGTGATGGAGTAGATAGAGCCTATGCAACCTGTGAGATGGGGACCTCCTCTCTCCTCAGTGGCCATAACAGGGGTGGGGTCTTCCTACTTGCTGGAGTGGAAGCCCAGAGGGTTGAGCTCAAGCTGGCTCTGTTCCCTTTGTGTGTGTTTTCTCTTCTCCACACACTGGGGCCTTTGCCTTAGAGGAAGGGAGTACTAAAGTGGGGCTCATATACTTAGAGAGGTCCAATGCACTGCCTGTGTAGGTGTCTACAGCTCCACTCAGACAGAGCCCATGTTCACATCTTTTCCCCTTCATAGCTGCCCCAGATCTAGTGCTATTCTGTGGCATGGAGTGGGTGGGGCTGGAGCATTCATCCAGCTTGGGCTCAGGCATGTAATGAGGCAGTCCAAGAATTCCATCTGCTGCACTTCTGTCAGAAGTCTGGGCTGCTTCTGGGGTGCTGTTTGAGTGAGTGCCAGAAATGTCTGCCACTGCCCACTTGGGCAATGCTTTGGGCCCTTGGGTCACTTCTATGTCCCTTGATTGAGTCTTTTCCCAGGTCCTGGTTGCCCTAGATCTAGTGCCAAGCTGTGGCATGGAGAAAGTGAGGCCAGCATGTCTGCTCAGCTCAGACTGGTGAGCTCGGCAAGGCAGCAGCCATTAAGGAAGACCTCTCTCAACCCTGCCTGGGGGCAAACGAGCACCTGTGCCATCCTCATGAGTCTATGCTTCTCTAGTCTTTCTATCTGTCCCAGAATTTCTCCAAGCAGCCAGTGGGCCTTGTCTCCTTTGTGTGGGACCCCAGGACTGGGATGCCAGTCTGTGGCTCAACCCACTCACTCCCCAGGGCAAGTGTTTATCCATGGGATCTCCCTTTTCTTCTTAGTACCCTCCTAGAAGCACAGGTCCTAACTTGATGCTTTTCTTCCCATCCTACCTGATTACATGTCTATCTTTCTTATAGCCTTCATTGTATAAGAGTCCTTCTGCCAGTTTCTAGTTAGTTTTCTGTAAGAATATTTTCACATGTGTATGTACTTTTGATATGTTCATGAAGGGAGAATCCACATCCTCTTACTTCACCATCTTTATTTTGACCTAAATTCTTTTTTTAACTAATTTTTATTGGAGTATAGTTATTTTACAATGTTGTCTTAGTTTCTACTGTACAGCAAAGGGAGTCAGCTATATATATACATATATCCACTCTTTCTTGGATTTCCATCCCATTTAGGTCACCACAGAACACTGAATAGAGTTCCCTGTGCTATACAGTAGGTTCTCATTAGTTATCTATTTTATACATAGTAGTGTATATATGTCAATCCCAGTTCATCCCACCCCCTTCCCCCTACACTGTATCCATATGTCCATTCTCTACATCCATGTCTCTATGCTTTGCAAATAAGTTCATCTGTATCATTTTTCTAGATTCCACATATAAGCGATATTGTATGATATTTTTCTCTTCCTGATTTACTTCACTCTGTATGACAGTCTTTGGGTCCATCCATGTCTCTGCAAATGGCACAATTTCATTCATTTTTATGGCTGAGTAATATTCCATTGTATATATGTACCACATCTTTATCCATTCTTCTGTTGATAGACATTTACATTGCTTCCATGACCTGGCTATTATAAATAGTGCTGCAATGAACATTGGGGTGCATGTATCTTTTTGAATAATGTTTTTGTCTGGGCATATGCCCAGGAGTGGGATTGCTGAGTCATATGGTAGTTCTATTTTTAGTTTTTTAAGGATCTTTCATACTGTTCTCCATAGCGGCTATATCAATGTACATTCTCACCAACAGTGTAAGAAGGTTCCCTTTTCGCCACATCCTCTCCAGCATTTATTGTTTGTAGATTTTTTGAAGATGGCCACTCTGACCTGTGTGAAGTTATACCTCATGGTAATTTTGATTTGTGACCGAAATTCTTAATGGATCTAAAAAGAGTTGTTGGTTTTCCATTTGTTTAGCTTTGTTCTTATTGTAAGAATGAGAGCAACAATTTCTAAGCTCCTTACATGCCAGACTGGAACCCAGAATTCCATTCATTCTTTTTAAATTAATTCAATAGCATTCATTGGTACTTACTACATGCCAAACATTGCTCTAGGATCTGGGAATACAATAGTGAGTAAGATAGACAAATGTCCTTCTCCTATGGAGTATACATTCTCCTTGAAAAAGACAGGCAGTAAAGAAATAGACATTCAAAGTCTACCTATGTGACTACATTTAATTTTTTGTTTAAATCTACTTTTTACTTACAGATATTTATTTTTAAAGGAAATTATAACACTATTATGTGGAGAACCAGTAATATGTCATTATTAGAAGATAAGTATAAAATAAATTTGTTACTTTTAAAGAAATCATCATGAGAATTACCTTCTATAAGCATGCCTGATGTCATCTCTGGAATACATGCTACACTTTTTTAGGGCATTGATTTAGCTGAACCCATCACTTTTCTCTATGGGAAAATTGATTCAGAAGTCAAAAATAGTTTGAGCACATCCCCATAGTCAGATCTCATATTTCCAAAGGCCAAATATATTCTCAAAACTTTGTTTATCAAAGGTAAGAAACTCACTGGAAAACTGCATATGATCACAGTTTGTGCATGGCACAATTCTGGTACTCCCTAGAGTTGTACCATGCACAAACTGGACTACAATGTGAATGGCACTCCTTGAATAGTGAATAACCTGTGTAACCATACACAAGGCCCTCAGGACTCAATACCAAGGAAATAGAGCACAATGTTTAGAACTCCAGGATCTAGAGATAGATGTTATCAGCTGACTTCAGAAAAGTGACTTTTCTCTCTAAATATCATAATTATAATATTTTCTTCATGATGTTGGGGTAGAAATTAAATGAGATTACTGATGTCACTCAGCAGTGTGCCTGGCAACTGGCAAGCATTCAATACACATGAACCATCATTATTGTTACAGCTCCAACACCAAAGAATTTCAGATAGATACTTGATTTTCCATTGCCTCCAATATCTCTACATGCTTTTCAAATTACTTCTCTGACCTTTATCAGTCTCTACAAATGCTTGGTCATAAGTCTCAACAGCTATTTATATACCTAAATACAAGATGCAATTTTTTTTTTTTTTTTGGCAGTACGTGGGCCTCTCACTGTTGTGATCTCTCCCGTTGTGGAGCACAGGTTCCGGACGTGCAGGCTCAGCGGCCATGGCTCACGGGCCCAGCCACTCTGTGGCATGTGGGATCCTCCCAGACCAGGACACTAACCCGTGCCACCGGCATCGGCAGGCGGACTCTCAACCACTGCGCCACCAGGGAAGCTCCCAAGATGCAATTTTAAAGAAAGCAAAACTAAAAACCATTTGCAACAAATAAGACAAAATGTTCAAAAACCTTAAAATATGAATAATTCACAGGAATGAACAAGCCTCCCAGTGCATACAGAGTAAAAGATGTGAACAGACAAATCAGTAAAGAAATACAAATGGATAATACACACATTGAAAAATACTCAAAGTCATATGTAATCAAATAAATGCAAATTAAACAAGTCAGTATTTTTCTCCTATCAAATTAGCAAAGCCCTTTTAGAATACGCATACCAATTGCCAGAGAGAGTGTAGAGTAACTGATACTGCTGGTGGAAATAAAAATTGACGTAGCCAATCTGGAAAGAATTCCAGCTACATATATCATGAGCCTTCAAACAACAAGTTCCTGAGCCCAGGAATCCCACTTCTGGGAATTGAGCCTAAAGACATTACTTGAAATACAGAAACATTTTATGCACATAGATTTTCACCACAGTTTTATTTAAAATAATAAAAATTCAGTAGCGACCTCAACTTACATTCATTTTAGAAAGCATTCATAAGCTAAAATATGCTTATTCTAAAATATATAGCATATTGACAAATAATTCTCAAGTGACTTGAGAGGGGAAATGGTTATGTGGTTGTGTTCAATGAATAAAGCAAGAACCAAAATTACATACACAGCATGATATAAACTCTATAAATATATACAATGCAAAAAACTCTGGAGGAAAATAAAATATTCATTAACAGTGTCTCTAAAGGTGGAGTGGAATCATGAAAGATTTAAAAATTTTCCTTGCTAACTTTTCTGTATTTTCCAGAATTTCTACAATGAGCATTTATTTGGTAAGTTTATTTTTTTTTATTTTTATTGGAATATATTTGATTTACAATGTTGTGTTAGCTTCAGTTGTACAACAAAGTGAATCAGTTATATATATATATA
>NW_020173685.1:103684-148487 GCF_003031525.2 Neophocaena asiaeorientalis asiaeorientalis | reverse complement strand
ACATATATATATAGCCACTCTTTTTCAGATTCTTTTCCATATAGGTTATTATAGAATATTGAGTAGAGTTCCCTGTGCTATACAGTAGGTCCTTGCTAGTTATCTATTTTATATATAATAGTGTGCATATGTTAATCCCGATCTCCTAATTTATCACTTCCCCCCACATTTCCCCTTTGGTATATTTGGTAAGTTTATAATCAGAAAAGTTTTCATTTTTTATAAAAGCTTCTGAGCATAAGTCCTCGTCCTCTAGTGGTTATATCTGAGTATTACAGACCTGTGTGCCAGGGCTATTCCAATCCCATTTCTAGTCAGGTTTCCAGCATCATGTCTTCTTCTGCAAGTCATTTCCTGTGCAATGCCATGTCCTAAACAACAGAAAGACTTAAATGCCCCACCTGCCTGCTGATGTCTGAAAAGTAACTTCTCAAGACTGTGGACCACATTTAGTGTACCAGTTGCCCTCAAATACAGTATTTCAACTCTTATAATACTCCTGAAGAACAGGAATTACTAAATGTTTATTACACAAATAAGGCTTTTATTAAAGTCCAGAGAGGCAAAGGAACTTGCTTAAAGCACACAGTTTATATGAGGTAGGGTCAGAATTTGAGACAGGCTTGACAGGTTCTAAAGTCTGACATTTTTTTCTTTCCACATTAAAATTTGAGCTGAGAAGGCAAATCTTCTAGGACAGTGAACTTAGACACGAGTGTGTCCCTATCAAAAGAAGGGTCATGGTGCTGGGCTCTCCTGAGAAGGGTGTGGCTGTGACAGCATTTCCCAAAATGTGACATACTCCTCTAAAAGGAGGACACCCTGTTCAAGTAAGTTTAAGAAATGCTGTAACTTTATCTTTCTTTTTGGAGATTCACAAGGTACGTTAGCAGAGTAGAGGCTCCTAAAAATGTTTAATTTTCTTTGTCATGAAATATGATCATAGGACACCTCACCCTCCCCTCAGGGAAAAAAAACTATTAATGTTCAGCAGGATATCCATTTGAAGGGAACATACAGATCAAGGGTTAGTTTGTAGGTATCTTTTGAAGAGATAAGACAGAGAATAGAACAAATGATCCAGAAAAGGGAAAAAGAGGCCAAAGTGCAGTTTCATGAAACATCAGTAGCTTGCCAAAGCCTTTCCCCAGCATACACGCTATACATGGTCTGTAACAAACCCTATCAAAGTCAGCCCATCCTGGAGCCTCAAGATACGCTGACTGCCAAGATAAGTGTAGTCTCCCTTCCTGCCTGAGGCAACTTCTCCTCTACCTAATTGCAGACAGCTTATCCACAGAGCCTGAGTTGGCCATATGAGCCTCCTCTGTTTATCTCCTGGATCCCAATAGAAGGAAGACCAAGTCAGAGGCAAGAAGAAGACAAAATAATAAACATAAAGTGAGATCCAGAGCACATAGTTGGACGAAGTTTACAAAGTTGCAAGTGAATCCACTAAAAGGGAGAATTGTAACAAGTAACAGAGCATTTACTCTATGACAAGCATTGTTCCAAGTGCTTTAACCATTAATTTACGTAATCCTTACAACAACCCTGTTAAGTAGGTACTATTATTATCACTGCTATTATCCCCTTTGTGCAGATGGGGAAACTGTGGCCCACAGATTTAAAAATTTGCCAAAGGCCACAGGCTATAGCACTGAGATTTGAAGCTAAGCAGCTTGGTTCCAAAGCCCATAATTTAACTACTTGGATTACACCGCTCCCTTACCTAAACTTTCTCATCTCAGAAAATAATACAAACATCAGTCTTGTTGCAGAAAAATCCCAAACTTAGGAGTCATTCTTGATTTATCTCTTTTCTCTCAGCTCCCCTCCCACTGTTAAGCCAACAACAAATCCTGGTAATACTATCATCAGAACACATCCCAATTACAACACTGTGTCTCCTCTCCACTGACCACACCCTAGTCTCAGACACCAATCATATGTCACATGGATTACTACAATGGCCTCATCATTGGACTCCCATTCTGCTACAAGCATTCATGCTACAACCAGAAGGATCATGTTTAAAAATCTGCATCAGATTATGTCATGGCTTTACTTAAAACTTCCTATCACATTGAGAATAAGTCCAAACTCCTTTTTGTGTTTTACAAAGCTACATGTGGTCTAGCCCCTGTTTCCTATTTTACTTCATTTTATACTCACTTCCTACACACAACTATATACCAGCCCTATCAAGCTTTCTTTTGTCCCTCAAACACTTGAAGGTAGTTCTTACCTCTGGGCCTTTGTTTTGCTGTTTTCACTACCTGGAATGTTCTTCCCCTACTCTGCTTGACTGGCTTTTCTCATCCTTCAGATCTCAGCTGAAATGTTACCTCTTCATAGAAGCCCTCCCTGATCACTCTACTGATGGTACATTCCGTGTCCAGTCACTCCGTAGCACATTATCATATTTTGCTTTCTTTATGGTTCTCATTGTCATTTAAAATAATCATTTCTTTGTTTACTGGTTCTCACCACTAGAATGTTAGCTGCATGAATGCAGGGATTTAGCTATGTTAAATCATCACTATACCTCCAGCACCCAGAATAGTTCATGGCACATACCTTTCCTTTAGGTCACAAGTGAGGAGCTGGAGGCCCAGAGAGTGAAGGATATGTGCCCAGGTGAATGGCAGAGGTGAGACTGCAGAGGTGGGGACCCTCAGGGGAGTCTTCCATGACAGCCAAGTTCCAGCAGTCAGGCCTGGGGCAAGCATGGAGGCCTCAACTGGACTAGGCAGGGATCCCTTCTATACACTATCCCAGCAAGATCATGATCCTCTCAGACTCTTTCTCATCTGATGCCCAGGGAGAAAAACCAAAAGAAGATGAACTGAGGTCTTATAAGTTTGCCAGCACTGGCCTCAGGCCACTCCTAAGGACAGTGAGTATACAGGAGGCTCCAAAACTGAACACAGTTTGGCTTACATATTTCCCTATCTGCTCTGTGCTTCAACTCCTCATCTGCAAAATGGAACTAGTATCTCATCCTATTCATCTCATAGGGTAGTTGTGAGGATTAAACAGGATAGCACAGGATATACATAAAGCACTTAGCACAAGTTCTGGCATGTAGTAACATCTCAATAAGTGTTATTATTATTACTGTTATTGTTACTATTATCCACCCATTCTCCTGCTTAAAACTTTTCCTCAGCTTCAAGTCTCTCAAAAGTAGATTTTAAAAATATTTTGATATTAAAAAAAAATGCTCATTCAAGGATCTTTGTAATCTGGCTGTTTTATACCTCTGCAGCCCCATCTCTTTTCATTCTCTTGCCTATACTTTGATCACATATTCTAGCCACTCTGCCTAACTCTAGCCTCCAAACACAGTGTATGCCTTCCCACCTCTAGGGCTTGGCACATGTTGTCTTTCTACTAATATCCTTCCTGTCTGCCTCCATATTCATTTTTCTTCCTGTCAAAATACTAGTAACTTTTAAGGATTTCTCTCAAAACAGACTAAACAGACCTTATCCATAGGGGTGAACACAGATATTCTTTACATTAGCCTCAATAGACCCAGCTCCTAGAAGTCCTCCAGCCTGGGACAGAGAGTGATAGAGGGATTGCCATCATCAGACCTTGCAGTTTGCTTAAGCTGTTACTTGGGGCACTACTCTTCCCTAAGCACTTTCTTTCTCTGCTGGGTTTGATGCCACCCTGGAGAGTAAAGATGAGTAAAGGTAGCAAAACTGAAGCTCAGCTTAGTATATAAGAAATAGCCCCTGGTGGGAAGTAGCAATATGCCCTTCAAGAATGTCCAGTTATACTAAAAGCCATTATCCTACTTATGGGGTTAATGGAAAGTGCCAGAACTCCAGCATCCATCTGCATGTCCCTCTTTCCCAGGCTTTGTGTTCCCAGACTACCATGATTCCTAGATCCTCTGCTCTAATGGAAGATTATCAGGTACTGTGACAGATGCGAGGAACTACCTCCTGTCACACAATCCCCTTCTCTTTAAGTCCTTTGTGGTTTACTAGACTCATAAGGGTAGAGAAGAGAGTTGACTGTTCTGTTCTTGGGCTGTCAGGGTCTGAGGTAGACCAAAGCATAGTGACAAAACGAGAGAGAGAGAGAGAATAAGAGAGACAGACTAAACAAGGTAGATGATGAATGGAGGCAGAGCATCTTCCTGGACCTTCTCTTTCTGGACCTTCAATACAATTATTATGCTAGGATATCCTCCTCTCACTAGCTGTATCACCTTGACTAATTTCTCTGTGCCTTAGTTTTCATATATGTAAAATGGCAATAATAATATCTACCTCAAAGAGTAGAATCCTTACTAATATTAAGCAAGTAGTCACTGAATTAATATATATCTGAAGAATTTACAATGCCTAGCACATAAAAAATGCTCAATTAATGTTAGTTATTCTTATTGTTTCTGTTATTTTACTCAGTAACTTACTTCTCCCAGGGAATGCAAGGCACAGAATGTGAGAGCAGCGTGATTTCTTAGATATCATCTAGCCTTACCCTGTCAAGTTTCAGATGGGGAAACTGAGTCCCAGAGTTTCCCCATCTGAAATTCTGAGAAGGGATGCACCCCAATTCACTCAGCTAGTAGTGGGCAAACCAGGAATGAAGCCCAGGCCTTGTGACTCCCACTGTTGTTTTCATCCCACAGAGACCCTGGTTACTAGTTCTTTGGTGGGAATAGAAGAAAATAGAAGAAAGCTAGTTTGTTATAAAGCAGAAACTAACACACCATTGTAAAGCAATTATACCCCAATAAAGATGTTTTAAAAAAAAAAGAGTTCTGCCAGGTCTGTGGAGGAAGAAGGCTCTATAGACACTCAAGTCTGGGAAGTACTGGGTAGAAGGAACCTCCAGGGTATCTCAGGGTGTCCCAAAATGAAAGGCCTGCTGAGAGGCTCAGGGGAGTGCCTCTGGGCTTTAGTTCCCACCACAGAATATTAGTTCACCTTCCTGAGAAGGCTAGGAAAGCATTGCCTGGCAGGGCTCTGACTCACTTCCCCCAAACAACAATGTGTCTTCATAAAGGGCCAGATGGCACTTCACTCCCACCACAACCCCATACCCTCCCAGGAGTTCCAAGAGACACAGGGACCTAGAAAAACTGAAAAGACTTCACAGTCTGCCACTGACCCCATCCACTGCTCTTTTCCAGACTACTCACCCCACCCTTGTATACAGCGCTGGGACCCTAAATCCTCAGACGCTTCCCTCTCTCTCTCTTAGAAAGCACTGGCCTTTCTAAGTAACCTGGCACATCCAGCTGAGAGTATTGGCTGTTTCTGTTTCCATGATGGGGATCACTTTGAATAAGGAACCTTGAGTGACTGAAAAGCCTCAAATTTCTGGCAGTTTGAGAAGTGGGTAAAGGAGAGTTTATAGAACAAATTGGATTTCTGTAGCAACTTTTGCTGTGTGATCTTCAGAGAATTACTTAAGCTTTCTGTGCCTCATTTATAAAATGGAAGCCGTACTACCTAGCTCATAGTGATTAAGAGAGACTATGTAGAAAGCGCTTAATACAGTACCAGGCAAATGGTAGTTGATTAAACAAGAGATAGTGTGATGATGCAGTTAAGAGAAAGGACTCTGGTGCCAGACCACCTAGGTTAGAATCCTGACTTTGCCATTCACTAGATGCATGCCCTTGAGCAAGCCATTGCCTATTCCCCCACAAAAGGGCTTCACCTTTTCTGTGTCTCAATTCACTCCTGTACAAAATGAGAGTGATAACAATAGACATACCTCACAGGCTTGTTCTCAGAACTGAAGGAATTAGTGTTTGTAACATATTTAGAAAAGTCCCTGACATGTAGTAAACTATTATTAAATATTAGCTGCTATTGAAATAGAGACGCAGACATAGAGAACAAACGTATGGATACCAAGGGGGGAAGGGAGGGGGGTGGGATGAATTGGGAGATTGGGATTGACATATATACACTACTATGTATAAAATAGATAATTAATGAGAACCTACTGTATAGCACAGGGAACTCTGCTCAATTCTCTGTGGTGACATAAATGGGAAGTAAATCCAAAAAAGAGGGGATGTATGTATACTTATAGCTGATTCACTTTGCTGTACAGTAGAAACTAACACAATATTGTAAAGCAATTACATTCCAATAAAAGTTAATTTAAAAATATTGGATTGTATTATTACTATTGTTACTGTTGTTTTTGTTATTCTCTGCTGAAAAGTGGTCAGAGCTACAGAAAGTCAGAGCAGGTTCTAGCCTCTTACAATTCAAAGTGTGATCCATGGACAAGCAGATGGGCATCACTTAGGAGCCTGGGAGAAATGCAAAATCTCAGGCTCTTCCACAGATCTGCTGAAAACAAATTTGCATTTTCATAAGAATCCCCAGGGATTCCCATACAAATAACAGTTTGAGAAGCACTGAACTCTAGATAACAGACAAAAACCTTCAAGGGGGAAAGGTAAGCAATGAGAATGTTAGGAGAGAAAACAAACAGAAGGGCTAGGTAGTCTGAGGTAAGAGCTGGGGGATGAGGATGGAATGAGGTCAAACAAGTCCTCTGATAGAATGAGCCAGGCAAATCTGAGTGATTTTTGGCCCAAATATCTCAGGTGGTACCCTAATGAAAAATTTTAACAGGAACATACTGTTTGGGAAGATGCAGCCCTACAAGGGCAAGACTTGGTAAGTGGAGCTCAGGCTCTGTTTCAGCACCTATTTTCCCACTTGGCCTGGAGCCCTAGTCCAGTGTCCCAATTTACACAACTATGCATTATGGACCTGGATAAAAAAGCAGAAGGACAGATACCAGGAAGTCACAAATGTTCATGAACCCAAGTGGCTATGTGGCTACAATATATATGTGGTAGCCACCATCCAAGACAGCCCCTGATAACTCTTGCCACTTGGTATTTACACCTTATGTAGTCTCCATCCTACATAGGGCAGATCTACTTGACAAATAGAATATTGTGGAGAGTGTGACTTCTGAGACTAGTTCATAAAGTAAACATTGCAGTTTCTACCATGGCTATCTCCTGGATCACTTGCTCTGAAAATCCAGGTGCCATGCCATGAGGACACTCAAGAGGCCTTCATGGTGAAGAACTGAAACCTCTAACCAAAAACTAACATTAATATGCTAGTCATGTGAGAGAACCATTTTGGAAGCAGATCCTCCAGCTCTAGTCAATCCTCAGATGACTCTAGCCCTGGCCAGAATTTTGTCTGTAACCACACGACAGCATCTGAAACAGAAGCACCCAGATAAATCACTCCTGATCCACAGAAATTGTGTGAGATAGCATGTTTACCTCACTTTTGAGATATTTTTTAACATAGGAAAATATAAACAATACAGCAGGTTTTCAAAAAGCCAAAGTCACCAGGGAAAACATAAAGGGGCAAGGTATAAAACAACCACAACAGTGATAGATACTTCCATTCAAAGGCCAAATACTCAGCCTGGGTGAGTCCTCAGAGGACATGAACTCCAAGCACCTTGAGCTACAGAGAGGGAAACTGAGGTCCAAAGGCACACAGCCAGCTGCTGGCCAAGTATACCTATGACCCTATTAAAATGGGGATCCACATACTTCTTAGCCTACAAAGTTGGCAAGAGGAGGTAGTCAAAATGGAAGACCCTTGAACCATTCTGCTACAGTGCCTGGTGAAAAGACAAATACTAGAGGAGGAATGCATGTCCTTTATTTTCTCTCTTCTCTTTCTCTCTCCTCTCTCTCTCTCTCTGTCAGCCTTTAATACCTCAACATTAATGAGATAATAATTCTCCCACAAGGCCCTCATCTGATTGTCTAAAGGATTATTCCCTTCTCTGTCAAAGTTCCTTTCCATGGCCGAGAAAAAATGTCAGGTCCAGAGACAAAAGTAAAATTCTGGGTTATGTTCCATAAGCTCAAAGCTGAAGTACACATATCAAAGATTTCTATTCTTTAAGATGAAAATTGGAAAATTTATGAATACACGGAAATTAAACAACACTTTCCTGAAAAACGGATGGATCAAACAAGAAATTAATGGGGAAGATTAGCTCAAGATGGTGGAGTAGAAAGACATAAGCTCGGAAGGGGGGGAAGATGGCTGAAGAGTAAGACACGGAGATTACCTTCCTCCCCACAGATACACCAGAAATACATCTACACGTGGAACAACTCCTACAGAACACCTACTGAACGCTGGCAGTAGACCTCATACCTCCCAAAAGGCAAGAAATTCGCCACATACCTGGGTAGGGCAAAAGAAATAAAGAATAAAGAGACAAAAGAATAGGGACGGAACCTGCACCAGTGGGAGGGAGCTGTGACGGAGGAAAGGTTTCCACACACTAGAAGCCCCTTTGCGGGCAGAGACTGCGGGTGGTGGAGGGGGGTGCTTCGCAGCCACAGAGGAGAGCACAGCCACAGGGGTGCAGAGGGCAAAGCGGAGAGATTCCCGCACAGAGGATCGGTGCCGACCAGCACTAACCAGCTGGAGAAGCTTGTCTGCTCACCCGCCGTGGTGGGCGGGGCTGGGAGCTGAGGCTCAGGCTTCGGTCAGAGTGCAGGGAGAGGAGTGGGGTTGGTGGCATAAACACAGCCTGCAGGGGGTTAGTGCACCACGGCTAGCCGGGAGGGAGTCAGGGAAAAGGTATGGACCTGCCGAAGAGGCAAGAGACTTTTTCTTCCCTCTTTGTTTCCGGGTGCATGAGGAGAGGGGATTTAGAGTGCTGCTTAAAGAAGCTCCAGAGATGGGCACAAGCCACGGCTAACAGAGCAGACCCCAGAGGCGGGCATGAGATATTAAGGCTGCTGCTGCCACCACCAAGAAGCCTGCGTGCGAGCACAAGTCACTCTTCACACATCCCTTCTGGGGAGCATGTGCAGCCCGCCACTGCCAGGGTACCAGGATCCAGGGACAACTTCCCCGGGAGAACAAATAGTGCTCCTCAGGCTGGTGCAACGTCACATCGGCCTCGGTCACCACAGGCTCGCCCCGCAAACCGTACCCCTCCCTGCCCCCAGCCTGAGTGAGCCAGAGCCCCCGAATCAGCGGCTCCTTTAACCCCATCCTGTCTGAGCGAAGAACAGACGCCCTCCAGTGACCTACGTGCAGAGGCGGGGCCAAATCCAAAGCTGAACCCCTGGAGCTGTGCGAACAAAGAAGAGAAAGGGAAATCTCTCCCAGCAGCCTCAGGAGCAGCAGATTAAATCTCCACAATCAACTTGATGTACCCTGCATCTATGGAAAACATGAATAGACAATGAATTATCCCAAATTGAGGAGGTGGACTTTGAGAGTAAGATTTACTATTTTTTCCCCTTTTCCTATATTTGTGAGTGTGTATGTGTATGTTTCTGTGTGAGACTTTGTTGGTATAACTTTGCTTTCACCATTTGTCCTAGGGTTCTATCCATCTGGTTTTTTTGTTTGTTTTTAACTTTTTAAAAAAAATTTTTCTTAATACTAATTTTCTTATTTTAAAACTTTATTTTACCGTACTTTATCATATTTTCTTTATCATCTTTCATTCTTTCTACATTTTCTCACTTTTATTCTGAGCCGTGTGGATGAAAGGCTCTTGGTGCTGCAGCCAGAAGTCAGTGCTCTGCCTCTGAGGTGGGAGAGCTAACTTTAGGACACTGGTCCACAACAGACCTCCCAGCTCCATGTAATATCAAATGGCAAAAATCTCTGAGAGATCTCCATCTCAACACCAACACCCAGCTTCACTCAATGACCAGCAAGCTAAAGTGCTGGACACCCTATGCCAAACAACTATCAAGACAGGAACACCACCTCACCCATTAGCAGAGACACTGCCTAAACTCATAATAAGGTCACAGACACTCCAAAACACACCACCAGACGTGGACCTGCCCACCAGAAAGACAAGATACAGCCTCATCGACCAAAACACAGGCACTAGTCCCCTCCACCAGGAAGCCTACACAACACACTGAACCAACTTTAGCCACTGGGGAGAGACAGCAAAAACAATGGGAACTATGAACCTGCAGCCTGCAAAAAGGAGACCCCAAACACAGTAAGATAAGCAAAATGAGAAGACACAAAAACACACAGCAGATGAAGGAGCAAGATAAAAACCCACCAAACCTAACAAATAAAGAGGAAATAGGCAGTCTACGTGAAAAAGAACTCAGAGTAATGACAGTAAAGATGATCCAAAATCTTGGAAATAGAATAGAGAAAATGCAAGAAACATTTAACAAGGATCTAGAAGAACTAAAGATGAAACTGGCAATGATGAACAACACAATAAATGAGATTAAAAATATTCTAGAAGGGATCAATACAACAATAACAGAGGCAGAAGAATGGGTAAGTGACCTGGGAGATAAAATAGTGGAAATAACTACTGCAGAGCACAATAAAGAAAAAAGAATGAAAAGAACTGAGGACAGTCTAATAGAACTCTGGAACAACAATAAATGCACCAACATTCAAATTATAGGTGTCCCAGAAGAAGAAGAGAAAAAGGAAGGGACTGAGAAAATATATGAAGTGATTATAGTTGGAAACTTCCCTAATATGGAAAAGTAAATAGGTAATCAAGTCCAGGAAGCACAGAGAGTCCCAAACAGGATAAATATAAGGAGAAACATGCCAAGATACATATTAATCAAACAGTCAAAAATTAAATACAAAGAAAATATGTTAAAAGCAGCAAGGGAAAAATAACACACAAGGGAACCCCATAAGGTTAGCAGCTGAACTTTCAGCAGAAACTGCAATCCAGAAGGGACTGGCAGGACATATTTAAAGTGATGAAGGAGAAAAATCTACAACCAAGATTACTCTACCCAGCAAGGATCTCATTCAGATTTGATGGAGAAATTAAAACCTTTACAGAAAAGCAAAAGCTGAGAGAGTTCAGCACCACAAAACCAGCTTTACCTCAAATGCTAAAGGATCTTCTCTGGGCAAGGAACTCAAGAGAAGGAAAAGACCTATAATAACAAACACAAAACAATTAAGAAAATGGGAACAGGAACATACATATTGATAATTACCTTAAATGTAAATGGAGTAATGCTCCCACCAAAAGACACAGACTGGCTGAATGAACACACAAACAAGACCCATATATATGCTGTCTACAAGAGACCCACGTCAGACATAAAGACACATACAGACTGAAACTGAGGGGATGGAAAAATATATTCCATGCAAATGGAAACCAAAAGAAACCTGGAGTAACAATTCTCATATCAGAAAAAATAGACTTTAAAATAAAGACTATTACAAGAGACAAAAAAGGACACTACATAATGATCAAGGGATCAATCCAAGAAGAAGATATAACAATTGTAAATATTTGTGCACCCAACATAGGAGTACCTCAATATGTAAGGCAAATACTACCAGCCATAAAAGAGGAAATCTGCAGTAACACATTCATAATAGGGGACTTTAACACCCCACTTTCACCAATGGACAGATCATCCAAAATGAAAATAAATAAGGAAACACAAGCTTTAAATGATACATTAAACAAGATGGACTTAATTGATATTTATAGGACATTCCATCCAAAAAGAATAGAATAAACATGTTTCTCAAGTTCTCATGGAACATTCTCCAGGATAGATCATATCTTGGGTCACAAATCAAGCCCTGGGAAATTTAAGAAAATAGAAATTGTATCAGGTAACTTTTCCGACCCTCATGCTATGAGACAAGATATCAATTACAGGAAAGATCTGTAAAAAATACAAACACATGGAGGCTAAACAATACACTACTTAATGATGAAGTGATCAATGAAGAAATCAAAGAGGAAATCAAAATATACCTAGAAACAAATGACAATGGAGACACGATGACCCAAAACCTATGGGATGCAGCAAAAGCTGTTCTAAGAGGTAAGTTTATAGCAATACAATCCTACCTTAAGAAACAGGAAACATCTCGAATAAACAACCTAACCTTTCACCTAAAGCAATTACAGAAAGAAGAACAAAAAATCCCGAAAGTTAACAGAAGGAAAGAAATCAAAGATCAGATCAGAAATAAATGAAAAAGAAATGAAGGAAATGATAGCAAAGATCAATAAATTTAAAAGCTGGTTCTTTGAGAAGATAAGCAAAATTGATAAACCAATAGCCTGACACATCAAGGAAAAAAGGGAGAAGACTCAAATCAATAGAATTAGAAATGTAAAAGGAGAAGTAAGAACTGATACTGCAGAAATACAAAAGATCATGAGACATTACTACAAGCAACTCTATGCGAATAAAATGGACAACTTGGAAGAGATGGACAAATTCGTAGAAATGCACAATGTGCCAAGACTGAATCAGGAAGGAATAGAAAATATGAGCAGACCAATCACAAGCACTGAAATTGAAACTGTGATTAAAAATCTTACAACAAACAAAAGCCCAGGACCAAATAGCTTCACAGGCAAATTCTATCAAACATTTAGAGAAGAGCTAACTCCTATCCTTCTCAAACTCTTCAAAAATAGAGCAGAGAGAGGAAGACTGCCAAACTCATTCTATGAGGCCACCATCACTCTGATACCAACACCAGACAAAGATGTCACAAAGAAAGAAAACTACAGGCCAATATCACTGATGAACATAGATGCAAAAATCCTCAACAAAATACTAGCAAACAGAATCCAACAGCACATTAAAAGGATCAAACACCATGATCAAGTGGGGTTTATCCCAGGAATGCAAGGATTAATCAATATACACAAATCAATCAATGTGAGGCACCATATTAACAAACCGAAGGAGAAAAACCATATGATCATCTCAATAGATGCAGAGAAATTTTCGACAAAATTAACACCCATTTATGATAAAATTCCTCCAGAAACTAGGCATAGAGGGAACTTTCCTCAACATAATAAAGGCCGTATATGACCAAACCACAGCAAACATCATCCTCAATGGTGAAAAACTGAAAGCATTTCCACTAAGATCAGGAAGAAGAAAAGGTTGCCCACTCTCACCACTCTTATTCAGCATTGTTTTGGAAGTTTTAGCCACAGCAATCAGAGAAGAAAAGGAAAAACAATGAATCCAAAATGGAAAACGAGAAGTAAAGCTGTCACTGTTTGTAGCAGACATTATACTATATATAGAGAATCCTAAATATGCTACCAGAAAACTACTAGTGCTAATCAATGAATTTGATAAAGTAGCAGGCTACAATACTAATGCACAGAAATCTCTGGCATCCCTATAAACTAATCATGAAAAATCTGAAAGTGAAATCAAGAAAACACTCCCATTTACCACTGCACAAAAAAGCATAAAATATCTAGAAATAAACCTACCTAAGGAGACAAAAGACCTGTATGCAGAAAATAAGACACTGGTGAAAGAAATTAAGGATGATACAAATAGATGGAGAGATATATCATGTTCTTGGATTGGAAGAATCAACATTGTGAAAATGACTGTACTACCCAAAGCAATCTACAGATTCAATGCAATCCCTATCAAACTACCACTGGCAGTTTTCACAACTCTAGAACAAAAAATTTCATAATTTGTATGCAAACACAAAAGACCCCAAATAGCCAAAGCAATCTTGAGAACGAAAAATGGAGCTGGAGGAATCATGCTCCCTGATTTCAGAGTATACTACAAAGCTAGAGTAATCAAGACAGTATGGTACTGGCACAAAAACAGAAATATAGATCAATGGAACAGGATAGAAAGCCCAGAAATAAACCGACATGCACATATGGTCACCTTATCTTTGATAAGGGAGGCAGGAATGTACAGTGGAGAAAGGACATCCTCTTCAAGAAGGGGTGCTGGGAAAACTGGACAGGTACATATAAAAGTATGATATTAAAGCACTCCCTGCACTGTACACAAAAATAAGCTCATAATGGATTAAAGACCGAAATGTTGCTCAATAACAAATAAACAAACAACCCAATCCAAAAATGGACAGAATACCTAAATAGACATTTCTCTAAAGAAGATACACAGACTTCCAACAAATATAAGGAAGAATGCTCAACATCATTGATCATTAGAGAAATGCAAATCAAAACTACAGTGAGATATCATCTCACAGCAGTCAGAATGGCCATCATCAAATTATCTTGAAACCATAAATGCTGTAGAGGGTGTGGAGAAAAAGGAACACTCTTGCACTGCTGGTGGGAATGTGCATTGGTACAGCCACTATGGAGAACAGTATGAAGGTTCCTTAAAGATCTACAAATTGAACTACCATATGACCCAGGAATCCCACTACTGTGCATATACCCTGAGAAAACCATTATTCAAAAGGAGTCATGTACCAAAATGTTCATTGCAGCTCTATTTACAATAGCCTGGAGATAGAAACAACCTAAGTGTCCATCATCGGATGAATGGATAAAGATGATGTGGCACATGTATACAATGGACTATTACTCAGCTATATAAAGAAATGGAATTGAGCTATTTTTAATGAGGTGGATGGAACTAGAGTCTGTCATACAGAGTGAAAGAAGTCAGAAAGAGAAAGACAAATACCGTATGCTAACACATATATATGGAATTTAAGAAAAAAATGTCATGAAGAACCTAGGGGTAAGACAGGAATAAAGACACAGTCCTACTAGAGAATGGACTTGAGGATGTGAGGAGTGGGAAGGGTAAGCTGTGACAAAGTGAGAGAGAGGCATGGATATATATACACTACCAAACATAAGGTAGTTAGCTAGTGGGAAGCAGCCGCATAGCACAGGGAGATCAGCTTGGTGCTTTGTGACCACCTAGAGTGGTGGGATAGGGATGGTGGGTGGGAGGGAGATACATGAAGGAAGGGATATGGGAACATATGTATATGTATAACTGATTCACTTTGTTATAAAGCAGAAACTAACACACCATTGTAAAGCAATTATGCTCCAATAAAGATGTAAAGAAAAATAAATAAATAAAACCATAGTCGAAAAATTTTGAACCTACCAAAAAAATACCCTGCATCCAAAGGCAAAGAATAAGCCAAAACAAGACAATAGGAGGGATGCAATCATGATAAAATCAAATCCCATACCTGCCAGCTGGGCAACTCAGTAACTGGAAAACAATTATACCAGAGAAGTTCTGCCACAGAAGTGGAAAACGTGCGCCCCATATCTGGCTCCCCAGCCTTGGCGTCTGGCAATGGGAAGAGGAAGCCCCAGAGAATTTGGCTTTTAAGGGCAGTGAGGTTTGATTGCAGGAATTCCACATTGCTGAGGGAACCAGAAAATCCACACTTGGAGGTTGCACACATGGTTGAGTGCACAATAGAACCCAAGGGAAGAAAGTAGTGACCTCATAAGAGACTGGGACAGACCTACTTGCTAGTATTGGTGGGTCTCCTGCAGAGGTGGGGGGCAGCTGTTGTTCACAGTGAGGACAAAGACACTGGCAGCAGCAGGCCTGGGGTGTAATCATTGGTGTGAGCTCTCCTGGAGACCACCATTAACCCCACCGTACAGCCTGCAGGTTCCAGTAGTGGGAATCCTCAGGCCAAGCAACAAACAGGGCAGAAACAAAGCTCCACCCATCAGCAGACAAGCTGTCAAGAGTCTTCCTGAGAACAACCCTGCCCACCAAAGAGACAAAACACACCTTGACTCCACAGTCAGCAGAACAAGCCTCTCCCATCAGGAAGACTGCACAAGCCTCTTAGACATCCTCATCCACCAGAGAGCAGACAGCAGAAACAAGAAGAGCTACAACCCTGCAGCCTGCAGAATGAAAACCACAATCACAGAAAGTTAGACAAAATGTGATGGCAGAGGAATATGTCACACATGAAGGAAAAAGATAAAATGCAGAACAACTAAGTGAAGTGGAGATAGGTAATCTACCAGAAAAGGAATTCAGAATAATGATAGTGAAGATGATCCAAGATTTTGGAAAAAGAATGAAGGCAAGGATAGAGAAGATGGAAGAAATATAAAAAAGACCTAAAAGAACTAAAGAACAAACAGAGATGAAAAATACAATAAGTGAAATGAGAAATACAGTAGAAGTATCAATAGCAGAATAACTGAGGCAGAAGAATGGATAAGTGACTTTGAAGACAGAATGGTGGAAATCACTGTCATGTAACAGATTAAAGAAAAAAGTCTGAAAGGAAATGAGGACAGTCTCAGAGACCTCTGGAACAAGATTAAATGCACAATCATTCACATTTCAGGGGTCTCAGAAAGAGATGAGAAAGAGAAAGGATCTGATAAAATATTTAAAGAGATAATAGCAGAAAATGTCCCTAACATGGGCAATAGTCACCCAAGTCCAAGAAGTGCATAGAGTCCTAAGCAGGATAAATCCAAGGAGGAACATGCCAAGACACATAGTAATCAAACTGACAAAAATTAAAGACAAAGAACAATATTAAAAGCAACAAGGGAAAAGCAACAAAAAACATACAAGAGAATCCCCATAAGGTTATCAGCTGGTTCTCAGGAGAAGCTCTACAGGCCAGAAGGGAGTGGCACAATATATTTAAAGTGATGAAAGGGAAGAACCTACAAACAAGAATACCCTACCCGCCAAGGCTCTCATTCAGATTTGATGGAGAAATCAAAAGCTTTATAGGTAAGCAAAAGCTGAGACAATTCAGCACCACCAGATCAGCTTTGCAACAAACGCTAAAGGAAATTCTCTAAGCAGAAAAGAAAAGGCCACAACTAGAAACAGGAGAACTACAAATGGAAAAGCTCATCAGTAAGGCAAACATACAACAAAGGTACGAAATCATCTGCACACAAATATGATATAAAAACAAGCAATTGTGAGAATAGGAGAGCACAAAATTGGAATATTGGAAATGTATTTGAAATTAAAAGACCAACAATTTAAAACAGTCTTGTTTAAATACAGACTGTAATATCAAAATCTCATGGTAACCACAAACCAAAAATCTACAATAGATGCACACACACACAAAAGAGTCCAAACACAACACTAAAGTTAGTCATCAATTCACAAGAGAAGAGAACAAAGGAGGAAGGAAAGAGAAAGGATCTACAAAAACAAATCCAAAACAATTAACAAAATGGCAATAAAAACCTGCATATTGATAATTACCTTAAACACAAATTGATTAACTGCTTCAAACAAAAGACATAGATTAGCTGAATGGATACAAAAACAAGACCCGTATATATGATCTACAAGAGACCCACAACAGACCTAGGGACACATACAGGCAGAAAGTGAGGGGATGGAAAAAGATATTCCATGCAAATGGAAATCAAAAAAAGCTGGAGTAGCAATTCTCATATCAGACAAAATAGACTTTAAAATAAAGACTATTACAAGAAACAAAGAAGGACACTACATAATGATCAAGGGATCAATCAAAGAAGAAGACATAACAATTGGAAATATATATGCACCTGATATAGGAGAACCTCAATATATAAGGCAAATGTTAACAGCTATAAAAGGGGAAATCAATAGTAATACAATCATAGTAGGGGATTTTAACACCCCACTTTCACCAATGGATAGATCATCCAAAATGAAAATAAATAAGGAAACACAAGCTTTAAATGATATATTAAACAAGATGGACTTAATTGATATTTATAGGACATTGCATCGAAAACCTACAGAATACATTAGCTTCTCAAGTGCTCATGGAACATTCTCCAGGATAGATAATATCTTGGGTCACAAATCAAGCCTTGATAAATTTAAGAAAATTGAAATTGTATCAAGTATCTTTTCTGACCACAATGCTATTAGACTAGATATCAATTACAGGAAAAGATCTGTAAAAAATACAAACACATGGAGGGTAAACAATACACTACATAATAACGAAGTGATCACTGAAGAAATCAAAGAGGAAATTTAAAAATACCTAGAAACAAATGACAATGGAGACACGATGACCCAAAACCTATGGGATGCAGCAAAAGCAGTTCTAAGAGGGAAGTTTATAGCAATACAATCATACCTTACAAAACAGGAAACATCTCAAATAAACAACCTAATCTTGCACCTAAAGCAATTAGAGAAAGAAGTACAAAAATCCCCAAAGCTAGCAGAAAGAAAGAAATCAAATGGATCAGATCAGAAAAAAATGAAAAAGAAATGAAGGAAACGTTAGCAAAGATCAATAAAACTAAAAGCTTGTTCTTTGAGAAGATAAACAAAATTGATAAACCATTAGCCAGACTCATCAAGAAAAAAAGGGAGAAGACTCAAATCAATAGGTTTAGAAATGAAAAAGGAGAAGTAACAATGGACACTGCAGAAATACAAAAGATCATGAGAGATTACTACAGGCAACTCTATGCCAATAAAATTGACAACCGGAAAGAAATGGAAAAAAAAATCTTAGAAATGCACAACCTGCCAACACTGAATCAGGAAGAAATAGAAAATATGAACAGACAAATCACAAGCACTGAAGTTGTAACTGTGATTAAACATCTTCCAACAAAAGCGCAGGACCCGATGGCTTCACAGACGAATTCTATCAAACATTTAGAGAAGACCTAACACCTATCCTTCTCAAACTCGTCCAAAATATAACAGAGGGAGGAAGACTGCCAAACTCATTCTATGAGGTCATGATCTCCCTGTTATTAATCTCCAAAATTTATAAGCAGCTCATGCAGCTCAATAACAAACAAAACAAACAACCCAGTCCAAAAATGGGCAGCATACCTAAATAGACATTTCTCCAGAGAAGATATACAGACTGCCAACAAACACATGAAAGAATGCTCAACATCATTAATCATTAGAGAAATGCAAATCAAAACTACAATGAGATATCATCTCACACCAGTCAGAATGGCCATCATCAAAAAATCTAGAAACAATAAATGCTGGAGAGGGTGTGGAGAAAAGGGAACACTCTTACACTGCTGGAGGGAATATGATTTGGGACAGCCACTATGGGGAACAGTATGGAGGTTCCTTAAAAAACTACAAATAGAAATACCACCTGACCCAGCAATCCCACTACTGTGCATATACCCTGAGAAAACCATAATTCAGTAAGAGTCATGTACCAAAATATTCATTGCAGCTGTATTTACAATAGCCCAGAGATGGAAACAACCTAAGTGTCCATCATCTAATGCATGGATAAAGAAGATGTGGCACATATATACAATGCAATATTACTCAGCCCTAAAAAGAAACGAAATTGAGTTATTTGTAGTGAGGTGGATGTACCTAGAGTCTGTCAAAGAGTGTGAAGTAAGTCAGAAAGAGAAAGACAAATGCCGTATGCTAACAAATATATATGGGATCTAAGAAAAAAATGTCATAATGAACCTAGGGGTAAGACAGGAATAAAGACACAGACCTACTATAGAATGGACTTGAGGATATGGGAGGGGGAAGGGTAAGCTGTGACAAAGTGAGAGAGTGGCATGGACATATATACACTACCAAACGTAAAATAGATAGCTAGTGGGAAGCAGCCTCATAGCACAGGGAGATCAGCTTAGTTTTCTGTGACCACCTAGCGGGGTGGGATAGGGAGGGTGGGAGGGAGGGAGACACAAGAGGGAAGAGGTATGGGTACACATGTATATGTATAACTGATTCACTTTGTTATAAAGCAGAAACTAACACACCATTGTAAAGCAATTATACTCCAATAAATATGTTAAGAAATATATATATTTTCTGAGTGTCAATTGTGTGCCAGAAACAATTTTAGGCACTTTGATGTTTGAAACAAAAATAAAGGTAAATAAAGATGTTAAAAAAAAAAAGGTACCGTTTCCCAAGACTGAACCAGGAAGAAATATAAAATATAAACAGACTAATTACAAGTACTGAAATTGAATCTGTGAGTTTAAAACTTGCAATGAACAAAAAGTCCTGGACCAGATGCCTTCACAATTGAATTCTATCAAACATTTCGAGAAGTGTTAACATCTATCATTCTGAAACTATTCCAAAATATTGCAGAGAAAGGAACACTTCTGAGCTCTTTTTATAAGGCCACCATAACCCTGATACCAAACCCAAAGATACCACACAAAAAAAGAAAATTGCAGGCAAATATTACTGATTAACATAGACTCCGAATCTTCAACTAAATTCTAGCAAACTGAGTGCAACAATACATCAAAAAGAATAAATTACCTAGGAATAAACCTAGTTAATGAGGCAAAATAACTGCACTACAAAAACTATAAGATGCTGATAAAAGAAATTGAAGATGACACAAACAAATGTAAAGATATATGATGTTCTTGAATTAGAAGAGTCAATATTGTCAAAATGACTATACTACCCAAGGCAATCTACAGATTTAATGCAATCACCATCAGATACCAATGGCATTCTTCACAGAACTAGATGAATGGATAAAGAAGATGTGGTATATTTATATAATGGAATATGGCTCAGCCATAAAAAAATGAAATAATGCTATTTTCAGCAACATGGATGGACGTAGAGATTATCATACTAAGTGATGTAAGCCAGACAAAGACAAATATCATTTGATATCGCCTATATGTGGAATCTTAAAGAATATGTCAATGAACTTATATATAAAACATAAATAGATCCACAGAGAGCAAAGAAACATGGTTTCCAAAGTGGAAGGTGGGGGATAGATTAGGAGGTTGGGATTAACATATACATTTCTTAATGAGTGTGAAGGGGGTGACTATGAAGGAGTGACATGAGGGAGGGAGTTTTTCAGGGTGATGGAAGTGTATCCCAAATTCATATCCCGGTTGTGGTGATGGTTGCACAAATATATACATATGTTAAAATTCACAGAACTATACATCCAAAAATGGGCAATTTTACTATACAATGATTTTAAAAAAAGAAATATATATGTGTGTATAACTGAATCCCTTTGCTGTACACCTAAAACTAACAAAACATTGTGAATCAACTATACTTCAATTAAAAAAAGAAACCTGTATTCTAGAATAGTTGTCACAGTCCTTCCCATGTATCTTTCTGAAGATGTTGCATTTTTGCCAGACAGTTTTTAAAAATTAATTACTTTTTATTGAAGTATAATTGACTTACAGTATTATATGTTTCAGGTGTATATATAGTGATTTGAATTGTTATAAATTATAATCCATGCAAACTTAAAATATAATATTGTCTCTACTCCCTGTGCTCTACATTACATCCCTGTGACTTATTTATTTTGTAACTGCTATACCTCTTAATTGAGTTTGTACCTCTTAATCATTTTTACCTATTTCACCCCTCCTGCACCCCATCCTCTCCTAACCACTAGTTTGTTCTCTGTATGTGTAACTCTGTTTCTGCTTTGTTGTTTGTTCATTTGTTTTGTTTTTTTTAGATTCCACATATCAGTGAAAGCATACAGTATTTGTCTATCTCTGTCTGACTTATTTATCTAAGTATAATAACTTTCAGATCCATACGTGTTGTCAAATATGGCAAGATTATATTATTTTATTACAGCTGAGTAATATTCCATTGTGTCAATGGGCATACTTCTTTATTCAATAATCTGTCAGTGGGCACTTATGTTGTTTCCATATTTTAGTTGGCTATATTTTTAAAAGCTACTATAAACATTGAGGTTCATATATCTTTTCAAATTAGTGTTTTCAATTTCTTTGGATAAATACCTAGAAGTGGAATAGCTTGGTCATATGGTAGTTCTATTTTTAATTTTGTGAGAAATCTCCACACTGTTTCCCATAGTGACTGTACCAATTTATATTCCCACCAACAGTGCACAAGTGTTCCCTTTTCTCCACATCCTCACAAAACTTATTTGTTGTCTTTTTGATGATAGCCATTATGGTAGGTGTGAGGTGATATCTCATTGTGGTTCTGATTTGCATTACCCTGTTGACTAGTGGTGTTGAGCATATTTTCTTTTGTCTGTTGGCCATCTGTATGTCATCTTTGGGGAAAATACCTATTCAGGTCCTCTGCCCATTTTTTAATTGGATTGTTTGTTTTTTTTGATATTAAGTTGTATGAGTTCTTTATATATTTGGATATTACCCTTATCAGACAAATTGTTTGCAAATATCTTCTCTCATTTAATAAGTTGCCTTTTCATTTTATTGATCATTTCTTCACTGTGAAAAAGCATTTTACTTTAAGTCCCACTTGTTTATTTTTGCTTTCGTTTCCCTTGTTTGAGAAGGCAGAGCCAAAAAATATTGCTAAGATTGATGTCAAAGGGCATACTGCCTGTGTTTTCTTTAGGGGATTTCATGGTTTTGGGTCTTACATTTAAGTCTTTAACCCAATTTGAGTTTATTTTTGTATATGGAGTGTTAAAATATTTTATTTTTTTACATGTATCTGCCTAGCTTTCCCAATACCACATACTGAAGTAATTCTCTTTTCCCCAATGTATTTCCTTAACTCCTTTGTAGGAGACTGACCACATATGGCTGGATTTATTTCTGAGCTCTCTATTATTCTCCATTAAGCTTTAGGTCTGTTTTTGTGGAAATACTATATTTTTTATTACTATAGCTTTATGGCATTGTTTGAAGTCAGAGAGTATAAGAACATTTTGACTATTCATGGTCTTTTATGGTTCCATACAAATTTTAGGATTATTTGTTCCAGTTCTATGGAAAATGCCTGGGCATTATGATAGGGATTGCATTAAATCTGTATATTGCTTTGAATGATACGTACATTTTAATAATACTAATTCTTCCAATTCATGAACACAAAATATCTTTCCACTTATTTGTATAATTTTCAGTTTTTTTCAACAACGTCTCATAGTTTTCAGAGTATAGGTCTTTCACTTCTTTGGTTAAATTTATTCCTAGATATTATATGGTTTTGAGTAAATGTAAATAGAATTGTTTTCTTGCTTTCTCTTTCTGATAGTTCATTATTAGTGTTAATATATAGAATATGTTCTATATTAATACATAGAGATGCAACACGTTTCTGTATATTAATCTATCCTGCAATATTTCTAAATTCATTTATTAGTTCTAATAGTTATTTTGTGGAATCTTTAGGGTTTTCTACATATAGTATCCTGTCATCTGTAAATAGTGACAGTTTTACTTCTTCCCTTCCAATTTGGATGATTTTTATTTCTTTTCTTGTCTGAATGCTGTGGCAAGGGCTTCCGATACTATATTAAATAGAAGCAGTGAGAGTGGGAATACTTGTATTGTTCCTGATCTTAGAAGAAAAGCTTTCAGCATTTCACATTGATTATTACATTAGCTGTGTGTTTCTCATAGATGGCCTTTATTATGAGGTATGATGTTTCCTCTATACCAACTTTGTTGAGAGTTTTTATCATGAATGGATGTTGAATTTTGCAAATGCTTTCTCTGCATCTATTTAGATGATCATGTGATTTACATTCTTTGTTTTGTTAATGTGGTGTATCACACTGATTTATTTGTGGATATTGAGTCATCCCTGGAATAAATCACACTTGATCATGATGTATGATCCTTTTAATGTACTGTTGAATTCACTTAGGTAATATTTTGTTGAGGATTTTTGCATCTTTGTTCATCAAGGATATTGGCTTGCAATTTTGTTTTTTGTAGTTTCTTTGGTATCAGGGTAATGCTGGTCTCATAGAATGAGTTTGGAAGTATTCCATCTTCCTCAACTTTTTGGAATAGTTTGAGAAGGATAGGCATTAACTCCTCTTTAATTCATATGGTAGAATTCCCCCTGTGAAGCCATCTTGTTCCTGATTTTTATTTGTTGGGAGTATTTTGACTACTGATTTAATTTCATTACTAGTAATAGGTCTGTTCAGATTTACTATTTCTTCCTGATTCAGGGTTGGAAGATTGTATGTTTCTTGGAATTTATTCATTTCTTCTAGGTTGTCCAATCTGTTGGCATATAACCTTCATAGTATTCCATTATGATTCTTTGCATTGCTGTGATACCAGTTGTAACTTCTCTTTCATTTTTAATTTTATTTACTTAGGCTCTCTCTCTTTGTTTCTTGATGAGTCTAGGTAAAGGATTATTAACTTTGTTTATCTATTCAGTGAACCAGCTCTTTGCTTCATTGATCTTTTCTATTTTTTGTCTCTATTTTATTGATTTCAGCTCTCACCTTTATTATTTCCTTCCTTCTGCTGATTTTGTGCTTTGCTTTCTTCTTCTTTTTTCTATTTACTTTAGGTAAAAAAAATAGGCTGTTTATTAGAGATTTTTCTTCTTTCTTGTGGTAGACCTATATCACTAAAAATTTCTCTCTTAGAAATGTTTTTGCTGTGTTCCATAGATTTTTGAAAGTTTTATTTCTATTTTCGTTTGTCTCAGGGTACTTTTTGATTTCTGTATTGATTTCTTCATTGACCCCTTGGGTTTTTGGTAGCCATTGTTGTTTAGCCTCAATATATCTGTGATTTTTCCAGTTTTTTCCTATAATTGATTTCTAGTTTCACACTCTTTTTGCCAGAAAAGATGTTTGATATGATTTCAATCTTCTTAAATTTATTGAGACTTGTTTTGCAGCCTAGTATGTTATCTATCCTGGAGAACAGTACATGTACACTTTAAAAGAATGTGTATTCTGTTGTTTTTGGAAGGAATGTTCTGTAGATATTAAGTCTATTTGGTCTAAAGTATCACTTGAGACCACTGTTTTCTTTTTTTAATTTATTTTTATTGGAGTATAGTTGCTTTACAATGTTGTGTTAGTTTCCACTGTACAGCAAACTGAAGCAGCTATACATATAACCCCTACGTTTTGGATTTCCTTCTCATTTAGGTCACCACAGAGCACTGAATAGAGTTCCCTGTGCTATACAGTAGGTTCTCATTAGTTATCTATTTTATACATAGTAGTGTATATATGTAAATCTCAATTTCTCAATTCATCCCACCCATCCTTTCCCCTTGGTATCCATATGTGTGTTGAGACCACTGTTTTCTTATTAATTTTCTGTCTGATCTATCCATTGATGTACATGGGGTATTCAAGTCCCCTACTGTTATTATACTACTTTCAAATTCTCCTTTTATGTGTGTTACTATTTATTTTATATGTTTAGGTGTTCCTACATTAGATGCATATATGTTTATGTATGTTATATCCTCTTTTTATATTGACCCCTTTATCATTACATAATGCCCTTCTTTGTCATTTGTTATAGCCTTTGTTTTAAAGTTTATTTCGTCTGATGATTATTGCTACCTCAGTTTTCTTTTCATTTCTGCTTGCATGGAATATTCTTTTTTTTATCCTTTCTACTTTCATTGTCTGTGTGTCTTTAACACTGAAGTGAGTTTCTTGTAGGCAGCATATAAATGAGTCTTGTTTTTTATCCATTCAGCCCCTCTTTTGAACAGAGTACTTAGTCCACTTATTTTAAAGTGATTATTGATAGGTATGCTTTTATTGCCATTCTGTTACTTGTTTTCTGGTTGTTTTTTTTGCTTTTTCTTTTCTTCTTTTAGTTTCTTCCATTTTGGCTTGATACTTTTCTTTAGTGTTCTGTTTGGGTTCCTTTCTGTTTGCTTTCTGTGTCTCTTTTGTAGGTTTTTGGTTCATGACTACCATGAGATAGATAGATAGATGATAGATAGATAGATAGATGATAGATTGATAGATAGATGATAGATTGATTGATAGATAGATAGATGATAGATAGATGATAGATTGATAGATGATAGATAGATTGATAGATAGATGATAGATAGATAGATGATAGATGGATAGATAGACAGATGATAGATTGATAGATAGATGATAGATAGATTGATAGATGATAGATTGATAGATAGATGATAGATAGATGATAGGTAGATTGATTGATGCATAGATAGATGATAGATTGATAGATAGATAGATAGATGATAGATAGATAGATAGATGTTTTAAACTGATAGTCATGTAAGTTTCAAAACATTCTGAAAGCTCTACATTTTATTCCCCCCCAACATTTCATGTTTTTGATGTCATATTTTACATCTTTACATGAGTTCCTTAACTGTAATAACTGTTAGTAGTTATAGCTGATTTTACAATTTTTGTTTTTCATCCTTTTTAATAAAATTTTTAAGTGTTTGTTCCACTTCCTTTACTATATTTGCCTTTAGGAGTGAGATTTTTTTCCTTTATATATTTTCTTATTTCTTGTCATGGCCTTTTATTTTTTGCTTAAAGAAGATCCTTTAACATTTCTTGTAAGACTGGTTCAGTGGTGATGAATTCTTGGTTTCTGCTTGTCTGAGAAACTCTTTATCTCTCCTTCCATTCTGAATGATTGCCTTGTTGGGCATAGGATTCTTGGTTGTAGGTTTTTTTTCCTTCAGCACTTTAAATATATCACACAACTTCCTTCTGGCCTGCAAAGTTTCTGCTGAACAATCAGCTGATTTTGTGATGGAAGTTTCCTTGTTTGTGATTCTTTTTATCTTGCTGCTTTTAAAATTCCCACTTTTACTTTGTGCCATTTTAATTATGCTATGTTTTTGTGTGGATCTCTTTGAGTTCATTTTCTTCGAGACTCTCTATGCTTCCTGTACCTGGATATTTGTTTCCTTCTTTAGGTTAGGGAAGTTTTGGGCCATTATTTTATCAAATACATTTGCTACTCCCGTTTTCCTCTTCTCCTAGGATCACTATAATGCTAATGTTAGTACACTCGATGTTTTCCCAGAGTTCCCTTAAACTATCCTCATTAAAAAATATATTTTTGTTTTTCTTATTTGGTGATTTCTACTATTCTGTCTCCAGGTCACTTATTCATTCTTCTATATCATTCAATCTGTTTTGATTCCTTCTAGTTTATTTTTCAGTTCAGTTGTTATATTCTTCAACTTTGATTTTATATTTTCTGATATTATATTTTCTAATTATTTGTTGAAGTTCTTACTGTGTTCTTCTATTTTATTCCCTGAGTTCAGTGAGCATATTTATGACAATTACTTTGAACTCTTTATCAGGTAAAATACTTATATCTTTTTCATTAGAGTTTTTCCCTGAGATTTTATATTCTTTTTTTTTTTTTTTGGACCATATACCTCTATTTTCTCATTTTGTTTGACTTTTTGTTTGTGTCTATGGAATTAGGTGAACCAGTGACTTATCCTGTTCTTGAAGGCATGTCCTTGTGTGGGAGCATCCCTTTGCAGTCTGCTTGTGCCCAGTGGCTTTGGTGAGAGAGGTTGATCTGAAGCGAGTGTGGGCCAAGGCTTTTTCTGGAGTGCGCTGGTGGCTGCTGCCTTCATGAAGGGGTGGTGCTGGAGCTGCATGGGCTAAAGCTGGAGTCTCATGTGAGGTGGGGCTTTCCCAAGGGCACCCTGGAATCTGCTGCCTCAGCAGGGGTTGTGAGTGGACTTTGAAAGGTTAAAGCCAGAGCCTTGTTCAAGGTACAGTTTATCCTGGGGTTAGCTGGTGGCCACCTGGTTTGCTGGTGGCTATCCAGAGCCCAGTACAGGCTGGTGGGCATGCTGAGGTAGTTTTGGCAGACCACTTTAAGCACCAGGAACTTTGCAATCTGAGCTTCTGTGCTGGGACTGGGAATAAGTAAGTTTGTTCATGCACCCTTTAGCAGCAGAGTCATTGTTTCCTAGAGTCCTCCAGTTCTCCCAGTCATCAGGCCTACTGGTTTTCAAAACCAGTTATGGGGTTTTATCTTCCTGGTGGAGGACCTCAGGGCTGGGGTGCCCAATGTGGGGCTCAAATTCCTCACTCCGTAAGGGGGATCTCCGAATTTGTGATATCCCCTTCCTCTTCCTCTTCTTGTTTGCCCACAAGGGGTATGGGTTCCCCTCCTACCTGTCTTGATACGTTTGCTTCTTTATATCCTTAGTTGTAGAAGAGCCATCCTGCTAGTCTTCAGGTCATTCTCAGAGAGAGTTTTTCTATATGTTTTTCCCAGAGCTGTAATTTTGGTGTGTTTGTGGAAGGAGGTGAGCTCAGCATCTTCTTACTCCACCATCCGATCCCACCTCCAAGCTTTTCATAGGAACACTTTTATAAATGCATCAGAGTAAAACAATAGCTGTAAATGACAAAAGACTTAAAATTTTCCATGCTTAAAGAACTGCTTAAAGTTACAATTGCCAAAAACATTTGGTTATTTCTGTGACACATAACATTTCAAGATAATAACTAGAATTACAAGTGATAATATGCCAGGACATATCAGATCTCTAGGAATTTCATATAATTTCTGGAATATTCATGTTAATAACATATCTGCATAAACATAATCCCATCAACAACTAGCATCACTTATTTGACAATGATTTCCCCATAATTTAACATATCAAATAAGCCTAATTAGTATAATATATTTCTTTATAAGTAGAGAGAACAAATCTTTTGAGATGTTCCCTGGGACCTCTCAAAAATCCTAACGTTTGTTTGAGGTCAAAAAGACTACATTTAGAGTTTGATTTTGGTGGGGGAGTTTGTAAAAAATATCTAAAGATTTCAAAACCCTTGGTTAAATAAGATCATAGGTCACTGTGAAAAAATACATAGTTATCTAGTGAACCAAGGTAACAATTAAGCACTTCACAGGCAAATACAGGTTACATAGTTCTGAGCAAAACTAACCTCTTTTAAAAATGAGAGGATTAGGTTTTCTTAAGTAATCAAAGACACTATGTAGACAGTGTGAAACAAAATCTTTGCTTTCAAGAAGATTACCTAAAAGAGTTAGGAAAAAACTTTCATAATCGCTTATCAGGAGCTGACCAATAGTCCAACCAAACTTTGTCCTTTTAACAGAGGAAAAAAATAAGTTCCACTTTTACATAAGTAGACTACTGATATTGAAGCTTAATTTTAAAACCCTTATAATATACTCATTCAAACTTGATCACACATAAAATTACTTTTCTGATATATCTTTTCCACAAACCTTCTACAACTTTCCTATATCCATTTAGACATTGTACAATCTTTTTCCTTTCTTATTCTGGAGCAATCATTTTACTTTAGGACAAAAATAATGCATCTTAGCAAAAATGCATCTTTATTTTTCATACCTTCTTTTACCAAAAACATAGTCCACTTTTTATAGTATTTTTTTTATTTTTGAATTTTATTTTATTTATTTATTTTTACAGCAGGTTCTTATTAGTCATCTATTTTGTACATATTAGTGTATATATGTCAATCCCAATCTCCCAATTCATCCCACCACCACCACCACCCCTGCCACTTTCCCTCCTTGGTGTCCATACGTTTGTTCTCTACACCTGTGTCTTTATTTCTGCCCTGCAAACCAGTTCATCTATACCATTTTTCGAGGTTCCACATATATGTGTCAATATATATTTGTTTTACTCTTTCTGACTTACTTCACTCTGTATGACAGTATCTAGGTCCATCCACATCTAGTGTCATTTTCTTTCCATTATTATTTTATTAGTTTTATAAAAAACAAAAAGCAAAACAACTTTGTTCTTTTACAAATCTTTTTTCTATTTTTTTTTAATATTTATGTATTTATTTTGGCTGTGCTGGGTTTTAGTTGTGGCATGGGCTTCTTAGTTGTGGCCTGTGAACTCTTAGTTGTGGCATGTGGGCTTTAGTCCCCGACCAGGGATTGAACCCAGGTCCCCTGAGTTGGGAGCACAGAGTCCTACCCATGGACTACCAGGGAAGTCCCTGTTTTCTACATTTTAAGACTCCTTTTTTGCTGACAATTTCAACTTTATTAATTAAAATGTTATTTTTTTCAATTTCAAAAACATACAAAGCTTGTCTAGAAAAGAAATTATGCAAGGCATTTGTTACAGAATAATTACAGATTTACTCTTAGAGGATAGCATAAATTCCTATGCACTACATTACCCACATTATTGTTGGAGAGGGTTGCTGTAAATTGAGTAGGCAGAATAAAAATTTAAAATATGGGACAACAGCTTCTAAACTGAGTCAGAGCTATCAATATCTGGGAAACCACCTTCAGGGTTCCCAGTCTTGCAAGTAGTTATAAGAAATGGGGGAGGGGGCTCTTTTAAGCAAAAATTGCTGCCTGGCTACAAATCTGAAAAGACAAAGGCAAAGATGTTTGAGCTTATCAAATAGTGATTACAGCCTGGCCTTAAGGAATTATCTCTGTGTATGTACCGGACAAAAAAGGGTCTGTTTTTTTGTCTTTTCAGCTGGCTGCACAACCCTTTTGTAGGTTAACTCATTGTGGCATAAGAGCAGTGGCTTTCAAACATGTTTGCTCATTCCACAGCAGGAGAAAGCTCTCATGGTAGCCTCATCATTCCCCACACCCCAAACGGGTACCTGCTGCCCTGATTGTATCCTCTCAACACCAATGCATAGCTCATGCAGAGTCAATTCATGATTATCACTCCAAATGTTCTAACACTATTCCCTGGCTTACACTGCACTTCATCTCTTCCAAACCTTCTTTCAACCATCTGTAACCTTTGCCTTCCAGTGAATATTAGGAAGCAAGCAATTGTGAACTATCATATTCTGAAGTAGACTAGCAAACTTTTATAAATACATTTAAAATTTTTAGAAGTGTACTTTTCCTCATAATAAATTTCAATAGACCCAAATATATCTGTCTCTGTAAAAATTAAAAAGCTATAAGTAGATAAACTTATGTTTAGTATTTAATGTTTATCTTATCTGGAAAGGATTTAGATATTTAATGAATATCCATTATTTAGTTTAACTTAGCATAAACTTTTATCTTATTTTCATTTATTTAAAACATTTTTAACAGTTATGCTTTGATTAGACGTTAAACAGCTAGCCATCACCTTAAGTTTTTTTTTGTTGTTGTTGGCAAATTCTGTAACAGAAATAACATGAGCTCATTTGATCAGAAAACCTTGGTAGAAAAAGTTGTACCTTTGCATTTCATTCAATATTGATAATGCTGAAAACACACTTGTTTTCATTAAACCAACAAATTTAAACTAGCTCTTATTTATTAAAAATTATCTCAGATCATGTGATCTTCAGGGTTTGCTTTTTAAAAATTTAGCCATGTCTCAGGCAGAAAATGCAAAGGAGTAGTTAGATCCAAACTGTGTTTCTGACAGACAGAGTAAATTAAGGTTACTTGCTCAGGTGGCCAAAGATTTTACTAATTTTTTTTATTTGCGTCCTGTAAGTCATTTTGTTTTTAGAAGTTTCTGCATACTAATCAAAGAATGCATTCCATTGTCTGATAGATTTGGGATCTTCTCTTTTAAGGGCACTCTTTAAGGTGGACTTATTTAAAACAAAGTTTCCCCAGAATGGCCATTATAATTCCAATTTATTCAAAAGTTCACCCATTTTTCCAGAAGGGGACAAGACCATGGTCCAAGGACCAGGTGGAACCTATCTTGCCTTTGAATTCCCTAAAACATCGTAATTATGAGGGGACCCTGTTTTCCAACAGCTGTTCTAAAACACCAGGAATCACGTTTTCCCCTCTTTTGGACAGAATAGTTGACTTACCAGGAATCTTCATAAAAACAGATCCCAAATAAAGCCAGAGAGCTCAAAACAGGAAAGGATCACAGCTATAATCCAGGAGAGACTTATTTTCAAACTCCAGGGTTGATGAGAAAGCAGTGTGCTCAGTGGACTCTGTGAGTACCAGTACCTATTTGCTCACCAGCCTCAGAGTCGTCTGGGTTCTTCTTTGGACCCCACTTCTGGTCACCAGTTAATGCCAAACTCAAAAATTAAACAGCCAGCTATTTTACCAGAAAAAAAAAAAAAGGTCTATTCAGGAATAGCAGACAATTGCAATTCGAGACAGGCAAGCTATGGTGAATCATAGCCAAGTGTGAAGAGACAAAGGGAACATCAGTTTTTATTAGGCTTTAGGAGGAAACTGGGGAGGATGGTTCTGAATAAAAATTAATTGAAAAAGAACAAGAGTTCAAGGCTGTGGTGGTTTCTTATTGGTTGCAAGTGGTGGTTAGCTCATTGCTGCTGGGGCAGGGAGGGATCTTCCTTCCTTTTTTAAAAGAGCGGGAGATTAAATTCCCATGTGAAGTATGTCCTCACTTTTATCAGAAGAAAAGTAACATTCTTATCAACAGGAATAAGAAATTGAGACTGAGAGAATTTTATACAAAGCATTCTATACAAACAGACCTTTTAAAAATAATTCCGACCTTCCTTCTTCCTGCTGGTTTTGCAGGCTGCAACAAGTGATATGTGCATGAGAACTTTCCCTTCAGGGCTTCCAATTTCTTTTTTTAAAAAATATTTATTTATTTATTTGGCTGTCTCAGGTCTTAGTTGCAGCAAGCAAGATCTTCAAGGAAGCACGCGGGATCTTTCGTTGCAGCGCACAGACTCTTTGTTGTGGTGCACAGGCTTCTCTCTAGTTGTGATATGTGGACTCCACGGCATGTGGACTCTGTGGTTTGTGGCACACGGACTTTCTCTTTGAGGCGTGCAAGCTAAGTAGTTGTGGCGCACGGGCTTAGTTGCCCCACAGCATGTGGGATCCTACTTCCCCAACCAGAGATCGAACCCACATTCCCTGCATTGGAAGGCAAATTCTTTACCACTGGACCACCAGGGAAGTCCCTTCTAATTCCATTTTAAAAGATGGTTTTTGTTATTTATTTTTACAGACTCAATACAGTCCCTATCAAGATTCCAATGACATTTTTTACAAAATTTTTTTTTTACCTTGGAGGCAGCTTATTTATTTATTTAGTTAGTTAGTTAGTTTACATCTTTATTGGAGTATAATTGCTTTACAATGGTGTGTTAGTTTCTGCTTTATAACAAAGTGAATCAGTTATACATATACATATGTTCCCATATCTCTTCCCTCTTGCATCTCCCTCCCTCCCACCCTCCCTAGCCCACCCCTCTAGGTGGTCACAAAGCACCAAACTGATCTCCCTGTGCTATGCCACTGCCTCCCACTAGCTATCTATTTTACGTTTGGTAGTGTATATATTTCCATGCCACTCTCTCACTTCTAAAAATTGTATGGAACCACAAAAGACCCCAAATATCCAAAACAATCCTGAGAAATAAAAACAAAGTGGGAGGCATCTCTCTTGCTGATTTCAAACTATACTATAAAGCTATAGTATGCTACTGGCATAAAAACAGACAAATAGATCAATGAAACAAAACCAAGAGGCTAGAAGTAAACCAAAGCATATATGGCCAACAAATATTTGACAAGGGAACCAAGAATACACAATGAAGAGAAGACAGTCTCTTCCACAAATGGTGCGGGAAGAATCAGATGTAAAAGAATGAAACTCAGCCCCTATTTTTTTAAGAGTGAAATTTATTATTATTATTATTATTGGCTGCACCACACGGCTTGTGGGATCCCTGACCAGAGATTGAACCCGAGCCCTCTGCAGTGAAAGTGTGGAATCTTAACCATTGAACTGCCAGGGAATTCCCTCAGCCCCTATCTTACATCACTCAAAAAATTAACTCGAAATGTATTAAAGACTTAGATGTAAGACCTGAAACCATGGAACTCCTGGAAGAAAATGTCCTTGACATAGGTCTTGGATATGACACCTAAAGCACAAGCTACAAACTAAAAAAATAAACAAGTGGGACTACATCAAACTAAAAAGCCTCTGCACGGCAAAAGAAACAATTGACAAAGTGAAAAGACAAACTACAGAGTGGGAAAAATATTTGCAAACCCTATATCTGATAAGGGGTTAATATTCCAAATATATATAGACAGCTCTCCAAAAAAGATATACAAAAGGCCAACAGGTACAGGAAAAGATGCTCAAGATAATCACTAGTCATTAAGGAAATGCAAATCAAAATCACAATGAGGGCTTCCCTGGTGGCACAGTGGTTGAGAGTCCGCCTGCTGATGCAAGGGACACGAGTTCGTGTCCCGGTCTGGGAAGATCCCACATGCCGCGGAGCGGCTAGGTCCATGAGCCATGGCTGCTGAGCCTGCGCGTCCGGAGCCTGTGCTCCACAAGGGTAGAGGCCACAACAGTGAGAGCCCGTGTACCAAAAAAAAAAAAAAAAAATCACAATGAGATATCACCTCACTCCTGTTAGAATGGTCAACATCAAAAAGACCAGAGATAACAAATGCTGATGAGCATGTGGAGTAAAGAGAACTCTTATGCACTGTTGGTAGGACTGTAAACTGGTACAGCCTCTATGGAAAACAGTATGAAGAATCCACAAAAAATTAAAAGTAGAACTACCATATAATCCAGCAATTCCACTTCTTGGAATATATCCAAAGGAAACAAAATCACTAACTTGAACAGATATCTACACCCCCATATTTATAGCAGCATTATTTACATTTAAAATTAAGGAAATCCTGCCATTTGCAACAACATGGATGGACCTTAGGGCATTATGCTAAGTTAAATAAGTCAGAGAAAGACAAATACCATGTGATCTCACTTATATGTGGAATCTGAAAACAAACAAAACTCATAGAAAAATGGATCAGATTTGTGGTTACCAGAGGAAGAGGGTGGGGAGAGGAGAAATAGGAGAAAGGCAGTCAAAACGTACAAACGTCCAGCCTGATGACTATAGTTAACACTGTTGTATGATATATATGAAAATTGTTACCAGAGTAAATCTTGAGTTCTCATCACAAGGAAAAGTATTTTTTCTTTTCTTTTTTGCTTTTGCTTTTGCTTTTTATTGTATCTATATGAGATAATGAATACTAACTAAACTTATAGTGGTAATCATTTCACAATGCATGTAAGTCAAAACATTATGTTGTATGCCTTAAACTTATACTGTGATGTATGTTGATTATATCTCAATAAAACTGGGGAAAAATTATTTCTGTTCTCTCATTTGAAACTCCTAGGAGTGGGAAAAGAGAGAGAGAGAAAGGATAAATGAAGTAAAGGGGTGGAAAGTGAAGATCAATAAATACACAGATTTGGGAACTATGTGGGAAAGTTTCACCAAGATAACTCTGTTTCACCAAGACCCACCCTAGACAATATCATAAATAGCAGGCACCCTCACTCTACCTCACAGGCATATTACTTTTTATTCCCAATCTCTCATCAAATGTTTCTTCAGCTAAGGTATAAACCATTGAGAACAGCTTAAACCACATTTCCCTAAGTCTATTCTGGACAACACTCCTTCCATGGAATGCTATTATGTTAAAAAAAAAAAAACAGAAGTCTCATCTTCAGATGAGATCTGGTGCATTCAGGGTGGTATGGCCGTAGACAAAGTCTCATCTTCAAATAAGTTTAGGAAATGGTGAGTTAAATAAAGATCAACACTTTCCCTGCCACAGAACTTCCCAGAGTTTTAAATGTACACTGTGGGGCTTCCCTGGTGGCGCAGTGGTTGAGAGTCGGCCTTCCGATGCAGGGGACGCGGGTTCGTGTCCCGGTCTGGGAAGATCCCACATGCCACGGAGCGGCTAGGCCCATGAGCCATGGCCGCTGAGCCTGCGCGTCCGGAGCCTGTGTTCCGCAAGGGGAGAGGCCACAACAGTGAGAGGCCCGCGTACCACCAAAAAAAAAAGTACACTGCGAATTTTCAAGGTCAAAGAACCCCCTGTTTTTTTTAACTATTAACGCCTAGTGATATTACCCTACCCCATATGTCCAAAACAGGTTGCACTTTGAGAAATATTTATGCTATTACTTTTTCCCTTGGAAGCTGTATTTTAATGAGGAGAGCCTTAAGCTAGAAGGATGTTGCTTTAATGGAGGAATTTCAGGCATTGGTCAGTTGGAATGGATAGATTGGACATCTGAAATCACACCATGAGTGGTGCCAACACAGGTGCTATACCCCACCCTAACTTAGCACTCTCTCTTCCATCCTTACGTTAGATGCTCAAGTGAATCAGGCTCAGTCTGTGGATGTGAATGCTGATGTGCTCAGCTTCATGAGTAAATTGTCTTGGAATCAGAGCCTCTCTGTTATTACATAAATACATTATATGTGATTGCCAAGTAAAGAGATGAGGTTTTTTTCTTCAACTTACATATCCTAGCAAGGTTGTTTTGCAAAGTTCTCTCCCTGAGAAGCTGTCCACTTTTTCCTATGAATCTGCTGTGGTTCAGAAGGTGGGAAGCAGACAAACCATTCAAATCTCACTCTGTCACTTACTATCTGAATGATATCGGATAAGCTACTAAGTTTCTCTGAACTTTAGTTTCCTCATCAGTGGAATAGAGCTAATAAAGCCCAGCTAACAGGTTGTTTGGAGTTATCTTCTCTGTTGCCTCGATACTCTTGCCTATAAAATAGTACTTACTTCATAGCAATGTTATGAGACTATAAAGAGATAATCCACATAAGGAGGCACATTTACTATGCCTGGCACATAGTAAATGCAAGATAAGTGTAAACTCATCATCATCATCATCATTCATGGAATCCTACCATCTAGGTCCTAGCTTTCTAGGTCAACCACTCCCATTGTACAGGGAAGGAAACTGAGGCCTAGGGAGGGAAAGATACTGATCCAAGATCACACAGAAAGTGACATAATCTAAATAGACTGTACTATAGGTAGAACTGAAGACTGAAATCTGGAAATGCCAAGTAACGTAAAGCAAGGGTCTCTGTCACAATTCAAAGCTTAACACATACAAGTTTTCTGGCAAGATATGGCTCTCTGCAACACACTGGAAGATTTGGGAAATGCTAACTTGACTGCAATTCAATGGCACTTTTCCTTTCTCAGTTGTTAATTATTAATCAAAGAAGACATTGCTTCCCAAGCCAAGCAACGTTTATCCCTGGGAACAAAAAGCAAAAGAGAACATTAATGAGCAAAATTGATACATTGTTCTGCTTAAGATTGGAGGCATTTTAAAATGTTTTCTATTGAGCACTGGTGGGCCTAGCAGAAATCCTCACATACTTGTCACAGGCTATCTAGGTTCAGAGCTGGGACATTCCTCCATTCCCTCACTTAGAGGTTGCCCACAGCTACTGCCAAAATGACCAAAATCTTGTCATAGCCCCAAAGAACTCCAATGCTGGGTGCTGAAAGGTCCTTAGAGAAGATTTAATCAAACTTCTCTCATTTTTCAGATGAGATTTGAGGTCCAGAGAAGAGAAAGAACAGGCCCAAGGTCACACAGGGAAGAGTTGGGATTTGGACCCAGGTCTTCCAAACAGGGGGACTGGATTCCCCTAAATCAATAGATATATGGAGCAAAGGGAAGAAAATAACTATAACTATGAGATATTCCAAAATATACTGTTGACAGAAACAACACACCAGTAGAAATGCCAAAGACAGCAAATCCAAAATGTAGCCCAGACCCGTGGTGTGAAGATTTAAAAATAATATGTGTTCTAGGTGGTGGTCAGTGTTGGGGGTCAATTGAGATTTATATACAAAAACAGCACTATACAGGAACACAACTTTTGTATATAGTTGGAAAAAAAAAGAATACCTTTGTTGAGTGCTTAACTATGTAATTATGTGCTGAGATTTTTGATACTTCACTTCATTTGAGCCATGCATCAACCCTGGGATATATCTCTCATCACTATTTTTATTGAGCCTCAGAGAGGTTAAATGATTTTTCCAAGTTCATAGCTTGGTAGTAGGGGAGCTCACACTGTCCCACTTCAAATCCCAGACCATATCCACTATGGTATGCACCATATTAAACCCATCTGTGTGGACATCAAGGAAAACACTAAACTTCCTTGGGTAAAACATAATTTAACCTGATAACTTTAGAAAGTAGTTAAGTCTTCTATGCTTTGTTTTTCGCAGCTGTAAAAAATAGAGCTTGCTATGAACTGAATGTTTGTGTCCCCCCAAAATTCATATGTTGGAACCTTAATCACACTGTGATGGTATTTGGAGATGGGGATTTGGGGAGGTAATTAGGTAATGAAGGTGGAGGCCTCGTGATGGGATCAGTGCCCTCATAAGAAGAAAAGTGAGAGAACTTGCTTCCCCTCTCTGTTTTCTACCATGTGAGGACACAGCAAGAAGATGGTCATTTGCAAACCAGGAAGAGGGCCATCATCAGGAATTAAATATGTTTCTGATCTTGAAACTCCAGCCTCCAGAACTGGGAGAAATAAATGTTTAATTAAGCCACCCAGTCTATGATATTTTTGTTATTGAAGCCCGAACTGACTAAGACAGAACAAATATTAATACCTATGTCCTGGGATTGCCATGCGGATTAAAAGTGTTAATATGTATTAAGTACTTGGAAGAGCACCAGGTACATAGAAATATTATGTAAGTTATTGTTATAATATTATTATTACAGTTTTGTCAATAAACAGAGACTAAGTACCTAGACCTTGGCATCAGGCAACCAGGGTAACCCTTTGACCTTGTCAGGCTTTAATTTCTTCACCTGTAAAATACAGGAATGGTAAAATTTACTGAAATCAGGAGACATAAGCTGAAATTATTTCAGGGGTTTAACAGCACTAATACTTCTATAGCACTTACTATTTGCCAGGCACTGTTTTAAGCCCGTCATGAGTATTATCACATTTAATACTTGCAACAGCTCTATGAGGTAGAGCTCATAGTAATACCATGCTATTTTATTAACTTCATTTTTTACCGATTCAGGAATTAAAGCCCAAAGTAAAGTACTTAGTAAAAAATCACAAATAGAAGAGCCAAACTTGCACCCAAGCAGTCTGGCTTCAGAGGCCACATTTTTCATCTTTCCATTCTATTTCTCAGGCTTTAAGAAAATGTACGAACCCTGGTATAAGACACTAAGGAGTGGTGAGGACTGTGTCAAAAACTGGACCATGCGTGCCCTACTTAAAGTCTTTCAGATTCAAACATTTAAAAGAAAATACTGGGTTGGCCAAACAAAACACATTCACAGGCCTAATTTCACCCAAGAGGCTACCAATGTACAAAGCCCACAATGGGTTTTTTTCCAGTCCTGACATTCTGTTAATTCCATAAGAATCTAAATCATACACTATTAACTCTTGCCTGCCTTCTCCTCTTTGAAGATGGAGTAATGTCTGACAGATGGCCTTTACAGAGATTTGGTATTTTAACCATTTCCTCCTCGGTCCCTCCCCAGTATATGAAACTTCAATTGTTCATTGGAGAGGGCAGAAAATAGGAGTGCAGTGTTTCGATTACTGGAAAGAAAGGCAGAAATCATTTGTTCATACCCAGAAAGATTTTACCTCCTTTTTCAGTTGCAGTTCTGCTGGACTGGAAAAAGAAAACAAAAGGAATGACTGTGTAGTTTTTCTAGAAGTGCTAAGAAAATATCAATAAATCCACTGGTGCCCCTGCTATATCTTGGGTTTGGGAAAATCAGGGATATCTGCCCCATGGAAGTTCCACATCTTTTGTTCTGGGAGAGGTGAAAGGAAAGCATGGATTAAATAAACCAGAAGTAAAAATTAGTTTGGCTGATAAAGCAAAGCTGGCTTTAATGACCTCAGTTACAAGACCTCAAAAGCAGTATAAGGCTGGGATTCCAGCCCTAGAGAAGCTAAAGTGACTAGAACTCTACAAGGAAAGTGAAAGTCACAAGGATAAACTCAGAACTTCAGATGCTTTCACAGACTGGGAACAAATTCACCAAGTGTTAGGGGGTTATAACACCAGCCAGTGAATGACCCCATAATTATAGAGCAAGGTAAACCCACTGTGTAGGCAGAATTCTAGGATAGCCCCCAAGATTTCCCACCCCCATCATGTACATGCTCTGCATAACTCCTGAGGACTGTGAATTTGATTAGATTATCTGGTGAGACTGAGAAGGACTTGAAGTGTTATTGCTAACTTAAAGATGGAAGAGGCCAAGTAGCAAGGAATGTGGGTGGCCTCTAGGAGCTGAAAGCAGTCCATGACTGACACTCAGCTAAGAAATGGGGCCCTTAGTCCTATAACTTCAAGACACTAAATTCTGTCAACAACAAGAATAAGCTGGAGTAGATTTTTTTCCCCAGAGCCTCCAGATGAGAAGTCACCATAACTGTCACTTTGATTTCAGCCTTGGGATATTCTGTGCAGAGAACCCAGATGCACTGTGCCCAGACTTCTAACTTAAAGAACTTTGAACTAATAAATGATTGTGGTTTGAAGCTTCTAAGTTTGTGGTAATTTGTTATACAGCAATAGAAAACTAATACAGATTTTGATACCTGGAAGTGGTGTGCTGCTGTAAATACCAAAAAATATGGGAACAATTTTGGAATCAGGCAATGGGTGAAGGCTGGAAGAATTTTAAGGAGTATGATAGAGAAAGCCTTGATTGCCATGAATAAAGTGTTATTAGAAATATGGACACTAAAAATATTGCCAGTAAAGGGGCTTAAGAGACACGAAGTTCCAGTTATAAAATAAAATAAATAAGTCATAGGTATGTAATATACAGAATAGAAAATATAGTCAATAACATTGTAATATCTTTAAATGCTGATAGATAGTAACTAAACTTATTGTGGTGATCATTTCATACGTATATAAATGTTGGATAACTATGCTGGATACCTGAAACTAATAGAATATTGTAGTCAATCGATTATACTTCAATTTAAAAAAGCAGTTTTCTTAGTCTGGTGGCACAAGAGGAGGTTAAGAGATACAAAGAAAGAGAAGAATTCAGCATGCCCTGGCTAGTCTTAAGGTAGATGAGGCCACATGGAAGGACCTAAGAGGTTGGACCTAGGACTTTGCTTCTAGGAGCAAGGAACTGAATCTTGCCAACAAGATTTAGCTTGGAAATGGATTTTTCTCCAGAACCTCCAGTTAGAAACACAGCACAGACAATACTTAGATGTTAGCTTTGTGATACGCTGAGCAGAAAACACAGTCATGTTATGCCAGACTTCTGACTTATAGAACTGAGAAATGTGAAATAGGTGTTGTTTTAAGTCTCTGAGTTTGTGGTAATTTATTATGCAGCAATAGAAAATTAATACACCAACAAACCAATAAGATCTTGGCTTGTCCTAGTGTTGAAGTTAATATGATCAAATACAGTAGGCCTCATGGAGGTCCTGGTAGCCTCACAAGCTATCTCCAAGGAAAGAAAATGTGAAAGGCCTTAAGGAACTGCCTCCACATCTCTCAATGATTTGCATTTATATGAGAAGTGGTCTGTGGAATTAGAAGGAGAAAATTGACCTCACCCTAACCATATGCTCTATAGACAAGGCAGGGGAGAAAAAATACACTTATTGAGTGTTTACTATGTGCCAGGAAGAGGATGATAAAGGCCCCAGGGGTAAATAAGAAGCCCTCTTGTGCCATCTGAATATTTGCTGACAGGAGGCTGGAGCTTTGCTTGAGACTGTGCCTGGAGACTCTCAGTTTTGATTGCCTTTGTACATCTCAATTCCTCAGCCTTGCATTCCAGCTCCTTTGTAAAACGGTCCCACATTACCTTTCATCTATATCTCCCACTCCTACCCAACAAGGGTTTCTTCTTCAGCTAATCTGGTTACTCCCAGATTTTGCTATTCCTGTCTCCACACATTTAGCCATTCTGTTTCCCCTCCTGGGAGGCCCTCCCAGTTGTCTTCTATTCATTCAAACCTGGCCACTCTTCCAGGCTCAGCTCAATCCTCCTGTCCTTAGGAAGTCTCCTCCACCTCTTCTGGCCCTCACTGAATTTTTATACTGGTAAAGGGAGTAGAAACATGAGATGTTCAACTACACTTTTATTTGGCTGCTTACAGGACAGAAAAGCATCAGAAGAGTAAACCTAGGATTACAGTCACCACTCAGGGAATTTAACACAGTGGAATCCAACAGGCTTGGAAGCAGTTTCATTAAGAAACAAGTCAGACCCCAAATAGCCAAAGCAATTTTGAGAAGGAACAAAGCAGGAGGCATCACGCTCACTGATTTCAAAAAACATTACAGACTTATAGTAATAAAAATAATATGGTATGGGCAAAAAAACAGAGACATAGCTCAATGGAACAGAATCCAGAAATAAACCCATGCATATAAGGTCAATTAATCTGCAACAAAATAACCAAGAATATACAATGGAGAAAGGACAGTCTGTTCAATAAATAATGTTGGGAAAACTGGAAAGCCACATGCAAATGAATGAAACTGAACCACTATCTTACATCATACACAAAAATTAATTCAAAATGAATTAAAAACTTGAATGTGAGACCTGAAACTGCAAAACCCCTAGAAGAAAACATTTGGCCTCTCCCGTCGCAGAGCACAGGCTCCGGACGCACAGGCCCAGTGGCCATGGCCCATGGACCCAGCCGCTCCATGGCATGCGGGATCCTCCCGGACCGGGGCACAAACTCGAGTCCGCCTGCATCAGCAGGCGGACTCTCAACCACTGCGCCACCAGGGAAGCCCGCAGTAAGCTCTTTGACATTGGTCTTGGTGATAATTTTTTTGGATTTAACACCAAAATAAAGCCAACAAAAGCAAAAATAAGTGGGACTACATCAAACTAAAATGCTTCTGCACAGCAAATGAAGCCATCAACAAAATGAAAAGGCAACCTACCAAATGGGAGAAAATATTTGCAAACCATATATCTGATAAGAGGTTAATATCCAAAATATGTAAAGAACTGTTACAACTTAATAGCAAAAAACAAATAAACAAAAAATCCAATTAAAAACTGGCCAGAGGATTTGAACAAATATTTTTCCAAAGAAGACATACAGATGGCCAACAGGCACATGAAAAAATGTTAATATCACTAATCATCAGGGAAATTCAAATCAAATCCACAATGAGTTATCATGTCACACATGTTAGAATGGCTATTATCAAAAAGACAAGAAATAACAAGAGCTGGTGAAGATGTAGAGAAAGGGAATCCTTGTACATTGTTAGTAGAAGTGTAAATTGATGCAGCCACTGTGGAAAACAATATGGAAGCTCCTCAAAAAACTAAAAATAGAACTACTTTATGATCTAGCAATTCCACTCCTGGGTATATATCCAAAGAAAACCAAAAAAGATATTGTATTTGAAAAGATATACACACCCCAGTGTTCATAGCAGCATTATTTGCAATAGCTGAGATATGGAAGTAATCTAAGTGTCCAACAACAGATGAATGGATAAAGAAGATGTAAAATTTTGCCATGTGCAACAACATGGATGGAATTGGAGAGCATTATGCTTAGTGAAATAAGTCAGACAGAGAAAGGTAATACTCTATGAAATCACTTATATGTGGAATCTAAAAATTAAAACAAACTAGTTAATATAACAAAAAAGCTGCAGACTCACAGATATAGAGAACAAACTAGTGGTTACCAGAGGGGAGAGGAAAAGGGAGGAGGGGCAAGATAGGGGTAGGGGATTAATAGGTACAAACTGCTATGTATAAAATAAACTACAAGGATATATTGTACAGCACAAGGAATATAGCCAATATTTTATAACTTTATTTTTAATTAATTTTATTGGAGTATAGTTGATTTACAATGTTGTGTTAGTTTCTACTGTACAGAAAAAGGAATCAGTTTTACATATACATATATACACCCTTTTAAAGATTTTTTTCCCATACAGGTCATTACAGAGTAGGTAGCAAGTAGAGTAGAGTTCCCTGTGCTTGCTATACAGTAGGTCCTTATTAGTTATCTATTTTATATATAGTAGTGTGTATATGTCAATCCCAATCTCCCAATTTATCCCTCCCCCCTTTCCCCTTGGTAACCATAAGTTTGTTTTCTACATCTGTGACTCAATTTCTGTTTTGTAAATAAGTTCATTTGTACCATTTTTTTTTAGATTCCACATATAAATGATATATGATATTTGTATTTCTCTGTCTGGCTTACTTCACTCAGTATCACAATCTCCAGGTCCATCCATGTTGCTGCAAATGGCATTATTTTGTTCTTTTTTATGGCTGAGTACTATTCCATTGTATATCTGTACCACATCTTCTTTACCCATTCATCTGTTGATGGATATTCAGGTTGCTTCCATGTCTTGGCTATTGTAAATAGTGCTGCAGTGAACATTGGGATGCATGTATAATAACTTTAAATGGAGTATAATATGTAAAAAAATTTGAATTCCTGTTTTGTACACTTGAAACTAATAAATATAATATTGTAAATCAACTATACCTCAATAAGAAATAACAAAAAGAAAGAAAAGAAAAATAAATAATAAAATATGGAGAATCCTCAGTATTCAACAGTAAAGAAAAACTGAGCATCACAATAGAATAAAGGAAAGACAAGAAGAGACATTTCACTGAAGATGATATAGAGGTGGCAAATAAGCACATGAGATGTTAAACTGCACTCGCCTTTAGGGAAATGCTGAATAAAACCAAAATGAGATTTCATCATGTCTTTCAGAATAGCTAAACTAAAAATAAGAACAAAAAAGACAGTAATGACGATATCAAAAGTTGAGGATAAGGAAAAACTAGATTACTCATACGTTGCTGATGGGAATGTAAAATGGTACAGCCACTCAGGACAGCACTTTGAAAATTTCTTAAAAAACTAAACATACAACAAAACTACCACAGGCCCAGATAGCATAATCCTGGGCATTTATCCCAGGGATATGAAAACTTAACCACAAACCTGTATATGAATGTTCATAACAGCTTTCTTTGTAAGAAATAGTACAAAACTAGAAATAACCCAGATGTTTTTCAACATGGGAATGGTTAAACAAACAGTAGTATAGTCATACCATGAATACTGCACAGCAATAAAAAAGAACAGACTATTGGTATATGCAATAATCTAGATGAACCCCAGACAGTTATGTTGAGTAAAAAAGTCCAATCTCAAAACTTACGTCATATGATTAAATTTATGTGGCATTTTTTAAATGACAAAATAAAAAATATTGAGGGTAGAAAAAAAAAGAAAAGATATATACAACCCCATGTTCACTGCAACATTATTTACAATAGCGGACATGGAAACAGTCTAAGTGTCCATTGATGGATGAATGGATAAAGAAAATGTGATATATATATATATAT
>NW_020173685.1:82262-103593 GCF_003031525.2 Neophocaena asiaeorientalis asiaeorientalis | reverse complement strand
TATATATATATATATATATATATATATATGTATATAAAATGGAATATTTCTCAGCCATAAAAAGGAAATATTGCCATTTGTGACAACATAGATGGATCTTGAAGGCATTATGCTAAGTGAAATTAGTCAGACAGAGAAAGACAAATACTGTATGATCTCACTTATGTATGGAATGTTTTAAAAATCCTAAAAAAACAAAAACTGAACTCATATATAGAGAAAACAGATTGGAGGTTGCTAGAGGTGGGGTGTGAGGAGTGAAGAAAATGAGTAAGGAGGTCAAAGGTACAGATTTCCATTTATAAAATAAGTCCTGGAGATGTAATTTACAGAATGTTGACTATAGTTGAAAATACTGTTTTGCATATTTGAAAGTTGCTAAGAGAGTAGTTCTTAAAAAGCTTTTTTACAAGAAAAAACTTGTAACTATTTGTGGTGTGGATGTTAACTAGATTTATTGTGGTGAGCATTTCCCAATACATACAAATATCCTATCATTATGTTGTACACCTGAAACTAATATGTTATATGTCAATTATATTTCAATATAAAGAAGAATTTGTTGAATTTAGTGACTGATCAGATGTGGGATGGAAGACAAGAAAAAAGAGAAGAGACTAAAGAGGATCTTGGGCACAGGAATCAGACTGCCTTAGTCTCATTTCTGACTCTGCCATTTATTAGCTATGCAAACATAAGCAAGTCACTGTGCCTCAAGTTTCCTCATCTGTAAAATGAGGTTGATAATTGTACTTATCTCAGAGGATTGCTGTGAGGATTAAGTAAGACACTACACATAGAGAGAAGTACCCAGCACATAGGAGGCACTCATGTGTGTGAGCTATTATTTCTCCTTCTACTGAGAAATGCATTGCTTCCCCTTTCTGTACTTCTCACTCTGCCCACTTCTCAGACAGCTGGCTGCCGTGAAAAGCTCACCTGACTAGGATTGGTGGGGCCTGATTCAGTAATTATCTGTTTGGGCCTATCTATAAAATAAAGAAGTATTAGGTGATCTACAAGGTCCTGTAAAGCTCCATATTTTTAGGCTCCTGAGATTCTGTACCTACTGCTTTGAAGCTGGGGAGACATTAGTTAAAATACCAGGGGAAAGATATGTCAACTTGGAAAAACTATCAATTTGCTATGAATCCATACCCTGGCTGGGGCTGCGTTGGTGAAATGTGATCTCTAGAGGGCGCTCAAAACACAAAGTACACCATTAAAGTTCAAAGAAAGAGGTGTGAGAGTAAGAATAAACAGAGGGGAACATATGTATACGTATAACTGATTCACTTTGTTATAAAGCAGAAACTAACACACCATTGTAAAGCAATTATACTCCAATAAAGACGTTAAAAAAAAAAGAATAAGCAGAAGGAGCAGCTGTTTTCAAAGAGAAAGTCTAATTTGGGACTTCTGGTCTGGATAGGCTGGAGCTCTCTCAGAGTACAGTTGGGGGTGGTAAGAGTCCTCATTTATCAGGCTGTGTCATACAGCTTAGCTGTGATCATATTCCCAATGTAAACATGAGCTAGTACTGAGGTTCTGACATGTTATTTTTGGATATCTTCCCTGCTGGGTCTCAGTGTCATGTGGTAGTATTTCAGGGACCCTGGGAAGGGGTGATCTAAGGGGGAGGTACAGAAAAGACTTCACTCCCTAATACGATTTGGATGTGGGGGCGGGGAGGGGAATGTGAATAGCCTAAGAAGAAGAACATACAGATATTCGGAAGATAACTTGATCCTGAACTGGGCTAAGTTACCATGGAACCCTCTGGAAAGATATCCAAGCTAATGAAGCCAAAGTGAGCCCATGTTACAAAGAGGTCTTAAACTTTCTTCAGTGAGCTACATAGTGAGAGTTTGCAAGAATCTGGTTTCTGGATAGGATGCCTCAGCTTCCTTCCCTACTCCAAGACACAGCAGGTCCCTTTCCTGCTACAAACACCTCTGGAATTCAGAGGAGCCAATTACTGATAAAAAGCTTTTTGCATTCTGCTTCTTTCCAATTCTTGTAAAACAAAAATCTTATCATCTCTGGGTTTGAGTAGGTGCTCACCCACACACTTCGGCTGGTATTCTTCCACCCCCACTACCTTTCCTCCCCCCAAACAAACACCAAATAAGGGCTCTAAAAAACACAAGGGAAAGAAGCTGTCTCCTGGAGATCCCTCTCCAGGACAGGTGTCCTGCTTTTTTTTTTTTTTAACATCTTTATTGGAGTATAATTGCTTTACAATGGTGTGTTAGTTTCTGCTTTAAAGCAAAGTGAATCAGTTATACATATGTTCCCATATCTCTTCCCTCTTGGGTCTCCCTCCCTCCCTTCCTCCCTATCCCACCTCTCTAGGTGGTCACAAAGCACAGAGCTGATCTCCCTGTGCTATGCGGCTGCTTCCCACTAGCCATCTATTTTAAGTTTGGCAGTGTATGTATGTCCATGCCACTCTCTCACTTTGTTCACAGCTTACCCTTCCTCCTCCCCATATCCTCAAGTCCATTCTCTTGTAGGTCTGTGCTGTTTTATTTTTTCTCAGACCTGATTCCAGCTGAACATAAATCTCCTCAAGAAAGAAGATGGTTGAAGAAATCAAGATGGCAGAAGAGTAGGAAGCAGAGTTCACCTTCTTCCACAGAAACATTGAAAATACATCTACAAGTGGAACGATTCAAAGGGAACAGCTACTGAGCACAGACAGAAGACCTCAGACATCCAAAAAGACAAGAAAACCTCTACATAACTGAGTAGGACAAAAGTAAAAAGAAAAAGAAGGAATCAGAACTCAGGACGCAGCTTGTGCCCCAGGGAGGGAGCTGCAAAGGAGGAAAGGTTCCCGCACCTTGTGAAGTCTCCTCACCAGCGGCAGGGAGATCAGCCTGGATGGAGGGGAAGCTTCAGAGCCTGAGAGGAGAGAGCAGTAACCGATTTATGAAAGGCAAAATGGAGAGTAACCTGAACAGGGGGGTGACACCACTACCCTGCTCTCCCCAACTAGAGACACTCCTCTGTCGGAGTGAGGGGAGGCCAGGTACTGAAGCTCAGGCTCTGGAGGTCAGTCACAGGGAGAGGACCAGAGTTAGGTGTGGAAACAGCCTGAAGAGGCTGGGCTGTGGCAACGGAGGGTGTACTAGGAAGAAGCCTGGACCTGCCAGAGACGTAAGGCATCATTATTGGGAAGTACATGAGGAGAGGGCAGGACTACCATAAGAGTCTCTTCCCCTGTGAGCACTCCCAGGAAACAAGACATTGCTACACTGCCTACAGGAGCTCGGGGGTGGGCGCAAGTCACTGCTGCCAACTTAGGCTCCAAAGGTAGGTACTGGCTGCCTCTTCCAAACCTGCAGGGAGATGCCAGGCCCTACCTCCACTGACCCAGAAGGGCATGGACAGTTCCTACCACTAGGAGTGCTGCCAGCGGGCCCCAGGACCTGCCCCGTACTGTCCTGGGAAGTCGTGGATAGCTTCTATGACTACAAAATCCAACAGTGGGTGCCAGGACCTGCCCTGCTGTCCTGGAAGTGTGGATAGCTCTCACTACTAGGAAATCCATCCGTGAGTGCCAGGACCTGTCTTGTTGTTCTGGGAGAGTGAGGATAGCTCTTGCTACTAGGAAACCTGTCAGTGGGGGCTGAGGCCCACCCCGCTGTCACAGAAGGTCACGGATAGCTTCCCCCCACTAGGAAGTCCACCCTGAGGTGTGGCTGAAACCACAGCTGAGGCCCAGGGGCTGTGTGACTAAGGAAGAAGAGCTGAAAATCTCTCCTCACACTGCACGAACTGCAGAGTTACTCCTCCACTGACAGCTTCCTAAATCCAGCACCTGTGAAACATTTGAAAGGACACCAAAGGCTCTTGCAGCTGGGACAGGTTGGGCTTTAGCAGCTGTGAACTTTGTGGGCATGTACATGTGAGGCTTGGGCCAGGCCAGAGTCTGAGCCTCATCCATAGCTACCACAGCAAATCCAGGTGCACAAGTACTGCAGTCCTGGGACCTGAACTCAGTGGATCTGCACTGGTGGCCTGGTGAAAACAACTCCTGAGAGACACCAGGGCCAATTGCTGGCATACCCACAGTTAAGGTGGAACTGAGAGCAGTGCCAACAGTGTATGTTGAGAGCCTGCACAATGGGCAAAAGGGTACAACAAAGCACATTCACAGGTGAACAGCTACAGAGAACGAATACTTAGTAACTTTCTTCCCAGTGGGAGTGCTCCAATCTCACCTATCTTGCACACACAGATCAGAAATACAGTTAAGAAACAGATCTGGGGGCCTCTACTCCAACAATTAGGGTGAAGACCCTGCCCCTGACAAGACAATAACAACCACAGAGCAAAGGGGAGCCCCTGCTTGATATCCAGAGCAGGCTAGGGTCACTAAAACACCAGTCAAACCCCCTATCAAGGGCATAACAACCAGCGTACAGTAAGGGAAGAGGCAGCAGTCATCCATACCAAAAACAGCTCTCACACCAAAAACAAACCAAAAAACAAATTAAACCTATACATGTCACACAGGGATATTCTCACATAAAAATAGCCCTCCAAGACAGTCTGTGGGGCTGTCATAGGGAGGAAGAACCCACAGAGCATTTGGCCTTGAAAGCCAGGGGCTTGAGTTCAAGAGCTCCACAGGGCTGGGGGAAAGAGAAACTCCACTCTTGGAGGGCACACTCAAGTTCTCATGTGCACTGGGACCCAACACAAAGCCATAACTCCATAGGAACATGGACTAGACCTATGTAGGGGTCTTAGAGGGCCTGCTGAGGAGGTGGGGGTTGCCTGTGGCTTGCTGTGGGAGCAAGGGGACTGGTAGCAGAGTACCCAGTGTATATTAGTTGGTGTGAGCTCTCCCAGAGGTCCCCACTTTGGCAACAAATCCCAGACCCATCAACCAGCCTACAGTCTCCAGTACTAGAATGCCTCAGGCCAAATAACCAGCAAGACAGGAAAACAGACCCACTCAGCAGCAGACAGGCTGCTTAAAGTTGTACTAAGCTCACAGCCACCCCAAAACACACCCCCTGATATGAACCTGCCCACCAGAGGGACACAAACCAGCTCCATGCTCCAGAGAGCAAGCACCACTCCCTCCCAACAGGAAGCCTGCACAAGTCCCTGGGCCAACTTCACCCACCATGGGGCAGACACCAGAATCAAGAGGAACTACAATTCTGCAGCCTGCAGAAAGGAGACCTCAAACACAGTAAGTTAGACAAAATGAGATGATGGAGAAATATGTTGTAGATGAAGGAGCTAGATAAAAACCTATAAGAACAAAAAAATTAAGAAGACATAGGCAGGTCACACCCCCTGCACCCAGAATGGAGCCCGTGTTTCCACAGGCCTGGAACTCCTGGCTCAGAGTCTCTTCCCTCAACGATCATTGAATTACCCCAGAGCCCAAGGGGAGGGCAGCCTCACTGAGGCTGCCGGCTCTGGAGGGGCCCCAGCAGCTGAAGCCACGACAGTCCTGGGGACTGCAGGCTGATCACTAATCCTGGGGTAAGCCAGCTGCCATGTCATGGGGACACTCTAGCAGCCCTAAGAAGAGATCCATGTGGCAAGGAACTGATGCCTCCTACCTACAGCCACATGACCGTGTGGATGACAGACACTTGGTGCTCCAGCCAGGTGTCAGGGCTGTGCCTCTGAGGTGGGAGAGCCAAGTTCAGGACACTGGTGCACAAGAGACCCCCCAGATCCACATAATATCAAAGGGTGAAAATCTCCCAGAGATCACCTTCTCAACACCAAGACCCAGCTCCACTCAACAACCAGCAAGCTTCAGTGCTGGACACCCTATGCCAAACAATCAGTAAGACAGGAACACAACCCATTCCATTAGCAGAGAGGCTGTCTAAAATTTTAAAAAGGACACAGACACCACAAAACACACCAGCAGACATGGACCTGCCCACCAGAAAGATAAGATCAATCTTTATCCACCATAACACAGGCACTAGTCCCCTCCATCAGGAAGCCTACACAACCCACTGAACCAAATTAAGCCACTGGGGACAGACACCAAAAACAACAGAAACTATGAACCTGCAACCTGTGAAAAGGAGACCCCAAACAGTAAGTTAAGCAAAATGAGAAGACAGAGAAACACACAACAGGTGAATGAGCAAGCCAAAAACCCACCAGACCTAACAAATGAAGAAAAAATAGGCAGTCTACCTGAAAAAGAATTCAGAATGAAGATAGTAAAGATGATACAAAATATTTGAAATAGAATGGAGAAAATACAAGAAACGTTTAACAAGGACCTAGAAGAACTAAAGAGCAAACAGTGATGAACAACACGATAAAAAAAATTAAAAATTCTCTAGAAGGAATAAATAGAATAACTGAGGCAGAAGGACAGATAAGTGACGTGGAAGACAAAATAGTGGAAATAACTACTGCAGAGCAGAATAAAGAAAAAAGAATGAAAAGAATTGAGCACAGTCTCAGAGACTTCTGGGACAATATTAAACGCACCAACATTCAAATTATATTGTTCCTAGAAGAAGAAGAGAAAAAGAAAGGGACTGAGAAAATATTTGAAGAGATTATAGTTGAAAACGTCCTTAACATGGGAAAGGAAACAGTTAATCAAGTCCAGGAACCACAGAGAGTCCCATACAGGATAAATCCAAGGAGAAACATGCCAAGACACATATTAATCAACCTATCAAAAATTAAATACAAAGAAAACATATTAAAAGCAGCAAGGGAAAAACAACAAATAACACACAAGGGAATCCCCATAAGGTTAACAGCTGATCGTTCAGCAGAAACTCTGCAAGCCAGAAGGAAGTGGCAGGACATATTTAAAGGGATGAAGGAAAAAAAACCTACAACAAAGACTACTCTACCTAGCAAAGATCTCATTCAGATTTGATGGAGAAATTAAAATCTTTACAGACAAGCAGAAGCTAAGAAAATTCAACACCATGAAACCAGCTTTACAACAAATGCTAAAGGAACTTCTCTAGGCAGGAAACACAAGACAAGTAAAAGACCTACAATAACAAACCCCAAATGGTTAAGAAAATGGTAATAGGAACATACATATTGATAATTACCTTAAATATAAATGGATTAAATGTTCTAACGAAAAGACATTGACTGGCTGAATGGTTACAAAAACAAGACCTGGGGCTTCCCTGGTGGCGCAGTGGTTGAGAGTCCACCTGCCAATGCAGGGGACACAGGTTTGTGCCCCAATCCAGGAAGATCCCACATGCCGCGGAGCAGCTGGGCTCGTGAGCCATGGCCACTGAGCCTGCGCATCTGGAGCCTGTGCTCCACAATGGGAGAGGCCAAAACAGTGAGAGGTCCGTGTATCGCAAAAAAAAAAAAAATACAAGACCTGTATATACGCTGTCTACAAGAGACCCACATCAGAACTAGGGACACATAAGACTGAAAGTGAGGTGATGGAAAAATATATTCCATGCAAATGGAAATCAAAAGAAAGCTGGAGTAGCAATTCTCATATCAGACAAAATAGACTTTAAAACAAAGACTATTACAAGAGACAAAGACACTACAAAATGATGAAGGGATTAATCCAAGAAGAAGCTATAACAATTGTAAATATTTATGCACCCAACATAGGAGCACCTCAATACATAAGGCAAATGCTAACAGCCATAAAAGGGGAAATCATCAGTAACACAATCATAGTAGGGGACTTTAACACCACACTGTCACCAATGGACAAAGCACCGAATATGAAAATCAATAAGGAAACACAAACTTTAAATGATACATTAAAACCGATGGGCTTAATTGATATTTATAGGACATTCCATCCAAAAACAAGAGAATACACATTCTTCTCAAGTGCTCATGGAACATTCTCCAGGATAGATCATATCTGGGGTCACAAATCAAGCCTTGGTAAATTGAAGAAAATTGAAATCATATAATGTATCTTTTCCTACCACAGCGCTATGAGACTAGATATCAATTACAAGAAAATATCTATAAAAAATACAAGTACATGGAGGTTAAACAATAAACTACTTAATAACCAAGAGATCACTGAAGAAATCGAAGAGAAAATCAAAAAATAGCTAGAAACAAATGACAATGAAAACACGATGACCCAAAACCTATGGGATGCAGCAAAAGCAGTTTTTAGAGGGAAGTTTATAGCAATACAATCCTACCTTAAGAAACAAGAAACATCTCAAATAAACAACCTAACCTTACACCTAAAGCAATTAGAGAGGGAAGAAGAAAAAAAAAACCAAAATTAGCAGAAGGAAGCAAATCATAAAGATCAGATCAGACCAAACGTAAGGTAGACAGCTAGTGGGAAGCAGCCTCATAGCACAGGGATATCAGCTTGGTGCTTTGTGACCGCCTGGAGGGGTGGGATAGGGAGGGTGTGAGGGAGGGAGACGCAAGAGGGAAGATATCTGGGAACATATGTATATGTATACCTGATTCACTTTGTTATAAAGCAGAAACTAACACACCATTGTAAAACAATTATACTCCAATAAAGATGTAAAAAAAAAAAGCAGATCAGAAATAAATGAAAAAGAAATGAAGGAAATGATAGAAAAGATCAATACAACTAAAATCTGGTTGTTTGAGAAGATAAACAAAATTGATAAACCATTACCCAGATTCATCAAGAAAAAAAAGGAGCAGACTCAAATCAATAGAAATAGAAAAGAAAAAGGAGAAGTAACAACTGACACTGCAGAAGTACAAAGGATCATGAGAGATTTCTACAAGCAAATATATGCCAATAAAATGGACAACCTAGAAGAAATGGACAAATTCTTAGAAATGCACAACCTTCTGAGACTGAACCAGGAAGAAATAGAAAATATGAACAGAACAATCAAAAGCACTGAAATTGAAACTGTGATTATAAATCTTCTGACTAACAAAAGGCCAGGACCAGATGGCTTCACAGGCGACTTCTAGCAAACATTTAGAGAAGAGCTAACACCTATCCTTGTCAAACTCTTCCAAAATATAGCAGAAGGAGTAACAGTCCCAAACTCATTCTAACGAGACCACCATCACCCTGATTACAAAACCAGACAAAGATATTACAAAGAAAGAAAACTACAGGCTAATATCACTGATGAACATATGAAAGCCCAGAGATAAATCTATGCACATATGGTCACCTTATCTTTGATAAAGGAGGCAAGAATATACAGTATAGAAAAGACAGCCTCTTCAATAAGTGGTGCTGGGAAAACTGGACAGCTACATTTAAAAGAATGAAATTAGAACACTCCTTAACACCATACACAAAAAATAACTCAAAATGGATTAAAGACCTAAATATAAGGCCAGACACTATCAAACTCTTAGAGGAAAACATAGGCAGAACACTCTATGACATAAATCACAGCAAGATCCTTCTTTACTCACCTCCTAGAGAAATGGAAATAAAAACAAATGGGATCTAATGAAACTTAAAATCTCTTGCACAGCAAAGGAAACCATAAGCTAGATGAAAAGACAAACCTTCAGAATGGGAGAAAATATTTGCAAATGAAGCAACTGAAAAAGGATTAATCTCCACAATTTACAAGCAGCACATGCAGCTCAATATCAAAAAAAAAAAAAAAAACAACCCAATCCAAAAATGGGTAGAAGACAAAAATAGACATTTCTCCAAAGAAGATATACAGATTGCCAACAAACACATGAAAGAATGCTCAACATCATTAATCATTAGAGAAATGCAAATGAAAACTACAATGAGATATCATCTCACACCAGTGAGAATTGCCATCATCAAAAAGTCTACAAACAATAAATGCTGGAAAGGGTATGCAGAAAAAGGGAACCCTCTTGCACTCCTAGTGGGAATGTAAATTTATAAAGCCACTATGGGGAACAATATGGAGGTTCCTTAAGAAACTAAACTTAGAAGTACCATATAACCCAGTAATCGCACTGCTAGGCATATACTTGGAAAAAACCATAATTCGAAAAAATACTTGCACCCCAATGTTTATTGCACCACTATTTACAGCAGCCAGGAGATGGAAGCAACCTAAATGTTCATCAACAGAGGAAGGGATAAAGAAGATGTGGTACATATATACAATAGAGTATTACTCAGTCATAAAAAAGAAGAAAATAATGCTATTTGCAGCAACATGAATGGACCTAGAGATTGTCATACTGAGTTAAGTAAGTCAGACAGAAAGAAAATATCATATGCTATCAGTTTTACATGGAATCCAAAATTGTGTACAGATGGACTTATTTACAAAACAGGAGTCACAGATGTAGAAAACACACTTATGTTTACCAGCGGATAAGGGGGGGAGGGATAAATTGGGAGATTGCGATTGACATATACACACTACTATATATAAAATAGATAACTAATAAGAACCTACTGTATAGCACAGGGAACTCTACTCAATAGTCTGTAATGGCCTATATGGGAAAGCAATCTTTAAAAAGATTGGATATATGTAAATGTATAACAGATTCACTTTGCTGTACTCCTGAAACTAACATAAATTTGTAAATTAACTATACTCCACTAAAAATTAAAAAGAAAAAGACAGACGATGGTTATCTCTATGGGCTTGTTTCCATGTTGAAACTTATCTATGCTGAGTTTCAGCAGATCTATGCTGACATTAAACCTCTTTTAGAATGCCAAAGACTGTTAGCTGAGCTTTTCCTGAGAGCCATTTGAAGAAAGGTAAGGAAGAGAACATGGGAAGGGTTTAGAAACCTTTAGAGAGGTACTATCACAGAGGGACTCAACATGCTGGGGGGCAACACTTACTTCTAACAGTCTTATACTGCCTGAAGGCTGTGATTCGGTTCCCCAGAAGGCAGAAATAAAGACCCTTCTGTGAGTTTATCTCCCCACACCATTCCTGGTTCTGACTAGAACCCTCCCCAGGCACAGCAGTCCATTGAACTACAATATGCTGGATCCTACTGTGAGAATCTAGGATTTTATTTTGCAAGGTCACTTGTGGGCCTGGGCATCAGACAACTCCCTGTCACCTAAGCTCAAGCACTTCTGCTTGGGTGACCCCAAGCAACTTACCTAATTTCTCTATGACCTACTTTCCTCATCTGTAAACTAAGGTGATCATACTCTGATTCTTGTTGTATATTGACTATAATGTACCCAACTAGAGTGTTCAGTTTATGTGTGTACTCAGAAATGTGAATGTTTCTTTCCTCAGGTTTCACTGCTTATAGAATAGCTCCTGAGAAACATTCTGTAATTTTTCTTGGCCAACTCTTCTACATCTGCAGAATTGGGATGGGGTGAGGGAGAGACTGTCACTTAGAGGAGATGTGGGACTAAGCGGGATGAAGTAGTGGATTTCCAGGGGCATTTATTACATCTCAAGAGCAAATACAGGAAAAACCTGTAGTTGGAGAAACCAAACACCTGATGATTTTACCAGCTGGTTTGGAAGCCAGTTTTTGTTTCATCCCAGTTGGCTCCTCAGTTTGTTTTTGTCCAGAAAGTTAGGTTTGGAAGAACAGTGGAACACTGAACCCAGCTCATTTTCCCTAAGATGGAGAGGGAAATAAACTGTTCACTCTGAGTAACTTAACTATTCTTTACGTAAATCACAGACTGGGCACACTAGGCAGGAGGCCCTTGTCAGTTGCTACCCCTGCCAAGGTAAGGTATAGAACGGGACTCCAGTGCTAGTACTGAGCTCAGGTCCATTTGAGGTTAGGTACTCAGTGCCATGGGAAAGAAGACATAGAGAAAGGCGGACAAACACAGAGTCTGCCTTATGGTGTCCAAACTGACCACTGTAACTTCATTTTGACCCTCTACTGACCCATGTGCACATGTGTATACATATACATACACACACTAGGATGCAGGGAGCTAAGAGGGAAGGAGACAAGGATTTTACACCCAGGAGAGATTTCCTGATGATATTTTGTCAGAGAGAATGGGATAGGGGATCCAGAGATTTTTCAGAATGGAAATGCTTTCACTTCACTTGTCTGAAATCCCCAGGCCTTGGTCAGCTGAGGCTTCCACCTCAAATGGTCAGGGTTATAGTCACCTGAAGGGCAGCTTCTCCTTACCAGGCTGAGAGAGCAATGGGGAGAGGAGGCACATTCACTTATCCAACTGCCTGAAAAGCTTAAAGTGCTGTATAAATGTCAGGAACAACAGTTTTTACTGCACTGATCAGGTTCTGCTTGTTGGAAATAAGGTCAGTCCTGAATATGATTCTGTTCCAAGTCAAATAAGTACCGTAGTTAACACTTGTTGTTTTTTCCTTCTGACTTTAGGAAGTTCTTTGGAGAAAATGATGTTTCCTACAAGTTAGCTGGAAGTATTTTTAACATCTCCCAGATTAAATTGGAAATACTAGAATTTTGTCACTGAAAGACCCCTTTTAAATCCTTTAGAAAATCATCTTCATGTTATAGATAGAGAAACTGAGGCACAGAGAAGGCACACATAAGGTTAGAAAATGAATCAAGTCTAAAGTCAGTGAATAAGGCCCAGGTTTGACAACAAAAGGCTCCTTTTAAAGAAATTAGGGTAATTCCCAGGTCCAGTCCCTTCCCCCAGAACCAGGAAAGAAGAGAGAATGGTTGGAAGGACCAACCCTTACCTATTTACCCCTCCTGCACAATTCAGAAATAAATCTTCCAGATCCAGGGGGTCTGATGTAAGAGGCCCTGAATTAGAGTCAGATAGTAGTGAGATAAAAATGAAAGCAATGTTAACAGTAGTTCAAATTATAACAGATAATACTGACTTTGTATCTCAAGTTTTTACCCTGTACTAAATGCTTCACATGCAATCTCTCATTTCATCCTCACATTCATCCTACACAGTGGGCTAAGATATCTCCATTTTATGATGAAAGAACTGAGGTTTAAAAAGGTTGAGTAACTTGTCTAAGGGCACATAGCTAAGGAGTGGATGTGCTGGCTTTGGAAGCCAAGTCTGGCTAAACCCAAGTTCCAGGAGCTTAATTATTATAGTCTTCTGCATAGGGGCTCAAATGTCACCTCCATTTGAGAGTCACCTGGTCTTTCCATGGAAGACCTATTTCTCCCTCTACTGAATTCCTGTGTCATAGCTTCCTGTCTTATTTCCTCCACAGACTATGAGCTTCTTGAGATTATATGTTGTGCCTGTGTGTGCGCGTTTGTGTGGGTGTGTGTGTTGTATGTGATCAGCACCTAACACAGTGCCCAGCACATAGAAAGTACTTGTACTTGATAAATGTTTCTTGACTGACCAACTGACTGAAAGATGTTGCTGAAGATATTCAGTTTCACAGAGCATCTGTGAGAAAATGACAAGTGTGGTTCACATCCCTCTCTTCCTACAAGCTTGGAGTACAAAGGTCATCTTTAGGCTCTACCTGAGGGTGTATCCTTGACATCAAGCCACTAGTGGTTAGAGACTTTCATATACCCCCTTTCCTCCTCCAACTCCAAGGAAACCCCCATCCTATCCTCACCTTCTCCTGGGGAAAAAGGAACCATCACAGAGTGGCCCTATGGCTGACAGAAGCAGGAGGGCTGACCTTATTCTAAACAGGAGGCTTTGGGTCACAAAATGCTCCCAGACCTCAATGGCAGGTGCTGGTGACAGGCTGATCATCACATTTGTCATGTCAGCCTAGTCACTGTGAGTCAGAACCGAAAATCTCCATAGAGAAATGAGAGACTGGACCCTACATATTACGAACAGGGAAACTGAGACCCAGAGAGGGGAAAGGATTGTCCAAGTGCCACATGATTTTTAAATGGCCAAGCTAAGGCTGGACCCCTAGGTATCTTTTTACTCAGTATGGAACTGTTTCTGCCCTACCATTCTGCCTCTTTAATCAGAAGTCTTCCATCAGTTGCCATCTTAATGAAAAGCTTTTATTATAGGGCTCCTTAATGTAGATTTGAAAAATGGTACAATAGTTCCATTTTCTAGGCCTGGACAGTGAACTCCCTCATGGAAAATTATCTTCGATAAAGAGGGAATTTTCCTATGAGGAGGAGGAGGAGGAGAGGGTTCTAAATAAATCTTTCTCTTGCTCTTTTCAAGAGTCTTTCTTCGTCTTTATTTTTGGCAGTTTAATTGTGGTTAGACGTGGATATTTTTGAATTTATCCTACATGAAGTTCATTGAGAATCTTGGATGTATAGATTACTGTTTTGTTATCAAAATTGGGATGATCTCAACTAATATTTCTTCAAGTATTCTTTCTTTCCCTTTCTCTCTCTTATTGCCTTCTGGGACTCCCACTGTGTATATATACCCCTGATGGTGTCCCACGGGCCTCTTTATTCTTTCTCATTCTTTTTTTCTTCCTGTTCCTCAGACTGGATAATGCTAATTTATCTATCCTTCAAGTTTATTGTTTCTTTCTCTTATCAGTTTAAATCTTCCATTGAGCACCTTTAATGAATTTTTTATTTCAGTTAACTTTTCGATTCCAGAAGTTTTATTCAGTTCTTTTTAAGATTTTCTCTTTATTAAGTCTATATTTAGTGAGACATTGTTCTAATACTTTTCTTTAGTTCTTTAGAAATGTTTTCTTTACATGTGCCATAATTTTTGGTGAAAAAATAACCTTTTAACTAATATAATGTGGCAACTCATGAAATCAGTTGCTCTCTTCCACAGGGTTTGTTTTTGTTGCTCTTATTTTTGTTGCTGTTTTTTTGCTTAGTGGCTCTCCTCATCTAACTCTGTAAAGTCTGTATTCTTTAACATATGTGGCCACTGAAGTCCCTGCTTGGATAACTTAATGATCAACTAATAAATGGATAAAAATGTCCTTAAATGCCTGGAACCAGTACATTTTCCAACTGTTGCCAAGGAGCTCAGTGTATATGTTGGAGCAAGCCTTCAAAATTCAGTCAGGCAGTTTTCAACTCTGCCTTAGCTTTCATGTTCATAGTGAAGTGCTTCAAAGTCAGCCAGAAGTGAGAGATTAAGACCTTTTAGTGTCTTTCCATTCAAATAAGGAAAAGAGCATAAATAAATGAAATAGAGAATATTAAAAAAAATAAAGAAAATCTGCAAAAAAAACAAAAACAAAAAAACCCTTTGTTCTTTGAATAGGTAAAAAACTGGCAAACTTTTACCTCATGATGAAGCAAAAAAGAGAGAGAAAACTCAGATTACTAAAATCAGGGATAAAAGAGGGGGTATTAACAGCAAGTTTACAGAAATAAAAAGAATTATAAGGGAATACTATTAACAATTGTATGCCAACAAATTAGTTATCCTAGATGAAATGGACAAATTCCCATGAAAACACAAATTATTGAAAATTATTCAATAAAAAATAGAAAACTTGAATAGACATATTACATATAAAGAGATTGATTTAGTACTCTAAAATCTTACTAAGAGAAGCCAAGGATAAGATGATTTCCTTATTGAATTCTACTACAGTTTTAAAGAGGAATTAACATAAATACTTCCTAAACTCTTCCAAAATAGAAGAGAAAGGACCACTTTCCAACTCATTTTATGAGGCCAGTATTACTCTGATATAAAAATTAGATGAAGACATCATAAGAATATGGGACTACAGACTAATGTCCCTTATGAATATGATGTAAAAATCCTCAACAAAATACTAGCAAACAAAATATAGCAGCTTATAAAAAGGATCACACATCATGACAGAAGTGGAATTTATTACAGAAATGAGAGGTTGGTTCAACATATGAAAATCAGTCAGTGCAAATGGTCATCTCAATAGATACAAAGAAAGCATCTGACAAAATCCAAGACCCTTTCATAATAAAAATATTCAACAAATTAAGAATATAAAGGGACTCCCTCAATCTGATAAAGCGTGTCTACAAAAAACCCACAGCTAACATCATACTCAATGGTGAAATAGTGATATCTTTCCCCTTAAGATCTGGAACAAGACAATGATGTTCATTCTGGCCACTTTTACTCAACGTTGTAGTTGAGATTCTAGTCAGAGCAATTAGACAAGGAAAAATAAAAGTTTTGCATATTAGAAAGGAAATAATAAAAGTATTTCTATTGTAGATGACATCATCTTAATAAATATACCCCCAAAAAGTAAACATTAGAGTTGATAAATTAATTCAGCAATGTTGGAGGATACAAGATTAATATATAAAAATCAATTGAATACACTAGCCATGAACAATCTGAAAACTAAAAAATAGTAATTCAATTTATAATTAAATCAAAAAGAATAAAATAAGTGGGTACAGACTCAACAAAAGAAGTGCAAGGTTTGCCATCTTAATGAAAAGCTTTTATTATAGGGACACGGCAAAACATTGTTGAAAGAACTTAATACCTAAATAAACGGAAAGCAACCCCATGTTCCTGGACTGAAAGACTTAATGTTAAGATTGCAATACTCTCCAAACTGATCTACAGATTGAATGCAGTCTAATAAACTTCCAACATTTTTGCATAAATTAACAAGTAGATCCTAAAATTCATATTGAAATTCAAAGGACCCAGAAAAGTCAAAATAATATTGAAAGAGAAGAACAAATTTGGAAGACTCATATTCCTAATTTCAAATCTTACTACAAAGCTATATTAATCAAGGTTGTGTGGCACTAGCAAAAAGATACACACCTAGATCAATAAAATAGAATTGAGAGTCCGTAAACATGCTCTTACATTATTTGTCAATTGATTTTTGACAAAGATGCCAAAATATTTCAATGGGGGAAAGATTAATCTTTTCAACAAATGGTCCTGGGACAACTGGATATCCACATGCAAAAGAGGGAATTTGGATGCTTACCTCCTGCCATATACAAAAATTAACTCAAAATGGAACAGAGACCTACATGTAAGAGCTAAAACTAAATTAAAATTATAAAATTTCTAGAGAAAAACTGTTATGGGTTGAATCGCATTTGCCCCCCAAAATCTGTTGCATTTCTAAACCTCAGCATGTGACCATATTTGAAGATAAGGTATTTACAGAGATAGTAGTTAAAATGAGGCTATTAAAGTGTGCCCTAACCCAACATGACTGGTCTCCTTATAGAAAGGGGAAATTTGGACACAGAGACATACACACACAGAGATGATGTCACATGAATATGACAACTGAGATCAAAGGATGCCTCTATGAGCTGAGGAATTCCAACAATTGCCAGCAAACCACCAGAAGCTAGGCAAGGGGCATGGAACGGAATTTTTCTCATAGATCTCAGAATGAACCAATCCTACTGGCACCTTGATCATGGACTTCTAGCTTCCAGAACTGTGGGACAATACATTTCTGAAGTTTAAGCCACCCAACTTGTGGTGCTTTTTTACAACATCCCAAGTATACTAATACATAAACATAGGAGTAAATCTTCATGACCTTAAGTCAAGCAATGTTTTCTTACATATGAAAGCAAAAGAATGAGTGACAAAAGAAAAATACAGAAAAATTGGACTTCATCAAAATTTTAAAATTTTGTGAATCAAAGGACTCTATCAAGAAAGTTAAAAATAACCCATAGATGGAGAAAATATTTGGAAAACGTATATCTGATAAGAGCATAGTATTTAGAATATATGAATAAATTACAGCGCAACCAGAAAAAAAGGCAAATAATCTAATTAAAAATGGGCAGAGGATTTAAATAGATGTTCCTCCAAAGAAGTATACAGTGGTAAATAAGCACAAGAAAAATGCTCAGCATCATTCTTTATTAGGAAAACACAATTCAAAAAGTGCAATGCAATGCCACTTCACACCTACAGTTATGACAGTAACAACAGCAAAAAAGTTTCTCCCTTTATGTAACTTATCTTTTCATTCTCTTGCTAGTCTTTTGCAAATCAAAAGTTTTTTAGAGAGGAACCAAGATGGTGGAGTTGAAGGACGTGCTCTCACTCCCTCTTGAAAGAACACCAGAATCACAACTAGCTGCTGGACAATCATTGACAGGAAGACACTGGAACTCACCAAAAAAGATACCCCACATCCAAAGACAAAGGAGAAGCCACAATGAGATGGTAGGAGGGGCACAATCACAGTAAAATCAAATCCCATAACTGGAGGGTGGGTGACTTCCAGACTGGAGAACACTTATACCACAGAAGTTCACCCACTGGAGTGTAGGTACTGAGCCCCATGTCAGGCTTCCCAACCTGGGGATCGGGCAACAGAAGGAGGAATTCCTAGAGAATCAAACTCTGAAGCTTAGTGGGAATTGATTACAGGACTTCAATAGGACAGGCGGAAATAGAGACTCCACTCTTGGAGGGCACACAAAAAGTAGTGTGTGCATCGGGACCCAGGAGAAGGAGAAGTGACCCCATGGGAGACTGAACCAGACCTACCTGCTAGTGTTGGAGGGTCTCCTGCACAGGGTGGGGGCTGCCTGTGGCTCACCGTGGGGACAAGGACACTGGCAGCAGAAGTACTCCTTGGCATGAGCCCTCCCAGAGTCTGTCATTAGCCCCACCAAAGAGCCCAGGGAGGATCCAGTGTTGGGTTGCCTCAGGCCAAGCAACAAACAGGGAGGGACCCAGCCCCACCCATCAACAGTCAAGTGGGTTAAAGTTTTACTGAGCTCTGCCCACCACCAGTCCTTCCCATCAACCCTCTTAGATAGACTCATCCACCAGAGGGCAGACAGCAGAAGCAAGAAGAACTACAATCCTACAGCCTGTGGAACAAAAACCACATTCACAGAAAGACAAACAAGATGAAAAGGCATAGGGCTATGTACCAGATACAGGAACAAGATAAAACCCCAGAAAAACAACTAAATGAAGTGGAGATAAGCAACCTTCCAGAAAAAGAATTCAGAATAACGATAGTGAAGATGATCCAAGACCTCCGAAAAAGAATGGCGGCAAAGATCAAGAAGATGCAAGAAATGTTTAACAAAGACCTAGAAGAATTGAAGAACAAACAAACAGAGATGAACAATACAATAACTGAAATGAAAACTACACTAGAAGGAATCAGTAGCAGAATAACTGAGGCAGAAGAACGGATAAGTGACCTGGAAGACAGGATGGTGGAATTCACTGCTGAGGAACAGAATAAAGAAAAAAGAATGAAAAGAAATGAAGGCAGCATAAGAGACCTCTGGGACAACATTAAACCCAACAACATTCGCATTATAGGGGTCAAAGAAGGAGAAGAGAGAGAAAAAGGACCAGAGAAAATATTTGAAGAGGTTACAGTCTAAAAGTTCCCTAACATGGGAAAGGAAATAGCCACCCAAGTCCAGGAGGCACAGCAAGTCCCATACAGGATAAACCCAAGGAGAAACACTCCGAGACACATACTAATCAAATTGGCAAAAATTAAAGACAAAGAAAAATTATTGAAAGCAGCAAGGGAAAAATGAAAAATAACATACAAGGGAACTCCCATACGGTTAACAGCTGATTTCTCAGCAGAAACTCTACAAACCAGAAGGCAGTGGCATGATGTACTTAAAGTGATGAAAGGGAAGAACCTACAACCAAGATTACTCTAACCAGCAAGGATTTCATTCAGATTCGATGGAGAAATCAAAAGCTTTACAGACAAGCAAAAGCTAAGAGAATTCAGCACCACCAAACCAGCTCTACAACAAATGCTAAAGGAACTTCTCTAAGTGGGAAACACAAGAGAAGAAAAGGACCTACAAAAACAATCCCGAAACAACTAAGAAAATGGTCATAGGAACATACATATTGATAATTACCTTAAATGTAAAAGGATTAAATGCTCCAACCAAAAGATACAGAGTGGCTGAATGGATACAAAAACAAGACCCATATATATGCTGTCTACAAGAGACCCACTTCAGACCTAGGAACACAAACAGACTGAAAGTGAGGGGATGGAAAAAGATATTCCATGCAAATGGAAATCAAAAGATAATAAGAGTACCTATACTCATTTCAGATAAAATAGACTTTAACATAAAGAATGTTATAAGAGACAAGGAAAGACACTACATAATGATCAAGGGATCAATCTAAGAACAAGATATAACAATTATAAATATATATGCACCCAACATGGGAGCACCTCAGTACATAAGGCAACTGCTAACAGCTATAAAAGAGGAAATTGAAAGTAACACAATAATAGTGGGGGAATTTAACACCTCACTTACACCAATAGACAGATCATCCAAAATGAAAACAAATAGGGAAACAGAAGCTTTAACTGACACCATAGACCAGATCGATTTAATTGATATTTATAGGACATTCCATTCAAAAACAGCAGATTACACTTTCTTCTTAAGTGTGCTCAGGATAGATCACATCTTGGGTCACAAATCAAGCCTCAGTAAATTTAAGAAAATTGAAATCATATCAAGCATCTTTTCTGACCACAACGCTATAAGATTAGAAATGAATTACAGGAAAAAAAACGCAAACACATGGAAGCTAAACAATACGTTACTAAATAACCAAGAGAACACTGAAGAAATCAAAGAGGAAAAAAATACCTAGAGACAAATGACAATGATGATCCAAAACCTATGGGATGCAGCAAAAGCCGTTCTTAGAGGGAAGTTTATAGCTATACAAGTCTACCTCAAGAAACTAGAAAAATCTCAAGTAAACAATCTAACCTTACACCTAAAGGAACTAGAGAAAGAACAAACAAAACCCAATGTTAGCAGAAGGAAAGAAACCATAAAGACCATACTAGAAATAAATGAAATAGAAACAAAGAAAACAGTAGCAAAGATCAATAAAATTAAAAGCTGGTTCTTTCAGAAGATAAACAAAATAGATAAACCATTAGCCAGATTCATGAAGAAAAAGAGGGAGAGAACTCAAATCAATAATATTAGAAATGAAAAAGGAGAAGTTACAACAGACACCACAGGAATACAAAGCATCCTAACAGACTACTACAAGGAACTCTATGCCAATAAAATGGACAACCTGGAAGAAATGGACAAATTCTTAGAAAGGTATAGCCTTCCAAGACTGAACCAGGAATAAACAGAAAATATGAACAGACCAATCACAAGTAATGAAATTGAAACTGTGATTAAAAATCTTCCAACAAACAAAAGTCCAGGACCAGATGGCTTCACAGGTGAATTCTATGAAACTTTTAGAGAAGAGCTAACACCTATCCTTCTCAAACTCTTCCAAAAAATTGCAGAGGAACGAACACTACCAAACTCATTCTATGAGGCCACCATCACCCTGAAACCAAAACCAGACAAAGATACTACATAAAAAGAAAATTACAGACCAACATAACTGATGAACATAGATGCAAGAATCCTCAACAAAATACTCGCAAATAGAATGCAACAACACATTAAAAGGATCATACACTATGATCAAGTGGGATTTATCCCAGGGATGCAAGGATTCTTCAATATA